>NC_043709.1:27678414-27733159 GCF_006229205.1 Suricata suricatta | reverse complement strand
TTGCTTTGTTCATTTTAGCCACTCTGACTGGCGTGAGGTGGTATCTCAGTGTGGTTTTGATTTGTGTTTCCCTGATGATGAGTGATGTTGAGCATCGTTTTATGTGTCTGTAGGCCATCTGGATGTCCTCTTTGGAGAAGTGAAGAAGTAATTGTTTTTAATTTTAATGAAAACCAATTGTTCAGTCTATTCTTTTAGGGTTCTGTTTTGTTTTTGTTTTGTTTTGTTTTGGTGTCGGGATAGGTGCAAAGGAAGAGGGCTTATGAGAAGAGCTGAAAAGTGAAGGAAGTTTAGTTCATCTAAAATTTTGTGAAAAGTTTCTACCATAAGTTGCATGCCAGGACCTAAATATATTACGTGGTGTGAATACACAGCAAGAGCTCAATAATTAGATTGTGACTCAATGACTGACTATTAGTCTTCGTTATGCTATGTGGCTGACTCCAGGAAGTCATAGCTATTGAGGAACTCCTTGTGAATGACAAATGGTGTCACCCACAATCAGATGTGTGGAGAAGATCAGAAGACCAAGTCAAGGTTAGTCTGTCCAAATCTACGTGAGACAGAACGGCTCTTGGACAGCCTGCCAGTGTGTCACTGGATGCAAAGCACAGTAGGCACCCAAGCAACACTACACTCTCAGCTGAAGTGGAAATTATACTGTGAATATCAAAATACATCATAAGCCCCTGGTGAAATGCACTGTTAATATTAAAAAAGTTTAGCATAATTCTCTAAATCAGTATTTTTTTTTGGATTCCACAATAAGAATGAACTCTACAAGAAGCAGTCAGCTATTGTCTTTTTGCAGAAAGAAATCTTCCAAAAAAGTGTGGGGGGAACTTTTTAAAGCCCGGATCAAATATCCTTCAATAGCATCTTATTCTATTTATTCTAGTCACCTACTTAGCAGGTATCATTATAACATTTGAAATGCACTAAATTCACTGGATAATAGATATAATCATTTCAATTATTTGTCCATTCGGTGTGTGTACCTTGAACAACAGTAGAGTTCCAGAAACTGTTGAAAGCACTGAGGATAGAGCAGAGAACAAAACATACACCAAATGGTGATAAATGCTATGAAGAAGAATTAAACAAAGAAGGAAATTAGAGGTTGATAGGAATGTGATATTTAAATAAGAGGATAGAAAATTGGGGCACCTAAGTGGCTCAGTCAATTAAGCATCTGACTTTGGCTCAGGTCATTTTATGACCCATGAGTTTGAGTCCCACATCAGGCTCCATGCTGACAGCAAGGTGGAGGCTGTTTCAGATTCTGTGTCTCCCTCTCTCTCTGCCCCTTCTCTGCTCATGCTCTCTCTTTCTCTCTTTCTCTCTCTCTCTCAAAAGTAAATAAACATTTAAAAAAATTAAAAACAAGATAGAAAATATATCTTTAATAAGGTGACGTTTGAATAGACATCTAAATAGAGTGATGGAGTAATCCATGTTAGTATCTGGGGGAAGAACATCCAGATATGGAGAACAAACCCCTAAAATCCTAAACAGTGGCATGTTTGGGCATATTCAAGAAACAGCAATGAGCCAGAGGAGAGCATGCCAAGAATGAGACTTCCAGAATGGAGATCCCTTGACCTCCTGCTTTCTATCAAATGTACCTCACGTGTATTTAAATTCAATAACCTCTTTGCAAAATAAATTCTTTGTAGAATTCTGATTTTTTTTCACTGATGAGGGAGCATAGGGCAAGCTGAGGGCAAAGTACAAGCTAACAGCCCCTCTCCCACCCCAGGTGGCATATATGTGATATTCCTCAGACACTCCTGGCTGCCCAAGAACAAAGGAAAGGAAAGAAAACGAATGGTTGACTGATAGAGATCACAGTCGTGCAGGACAGGAGTCTCCTTGCCATTTACAGATAACTTAGAAAACTGCAAGAAAGAGGCAATCTTATCCATAACCTAATCTCCAGAAACCTGTAGACTCAAGCTCTTGGAGCCCTAATTTTACCCTTATCAACATGTAACGGTGTTTAAATGTTTGCCATGGTGATGTGAGAGACAAAGGCAAATGAAAAATTCAATTCCCTTACTGCCCACAGTCCATGGAGAAGTCCTCGAAACAGGCAGAGTGACTTTCCTGTAGGTGCTCAGCTGCCTGGATGATGATATTATGCTAGTGGCAAAAGGGAATCTTGGCTTAACATTGTCCTGACCCCCCAGGATCCTGTGAGTCTCTTTAAACACATAAAAATTCCTTTGCAAACCTCCTTTACCTTTATCCCTGAAATATATGTTGGCAATTATACTCCAAGCATATGGCCCCTGATATACATATGAAGGGTCTCATGACTGAGGTTTTACTAAACAGTCAAGGCGCCTGGGTGCCTCTGTCGATTAAGCATCCACGGCTCAGGTCGTAACCTCCTAGTTTGTGAGTTTGAGCCCTGCATTGGGCTCTGTGCTGACAGCTTAGGACCTGGAGCCTGCTTCAGATTCTGTGTCTCCCTCTCTGCCCCTCCCCGGCTTGTTCTCTCTCTCTCTCTCTCTCTCTCTCTCTCTCTCCCTCTCTTTCTCAAACATAAATGAAAGGAAACAAAAAAACAGTAATAAATGATGTTTTTCTAACAACAGCTAGCCTCAAGATCTGGAAACCTTGCTTTCAAAATTCCTTAGAGACTCATGCTGTCCCTAAACCCCATTCCCCCCACCCCCAACCCGTAGGGATATAATCAGTCACTCTTCAGAACCCCAGGGCTGCTCTTTCTGCCCACGGTTCCTGTTCCCATTCTTTAATCAAATCACTTTTTTGCACCAAAGACGTCTTTAAGAATTATTTCCTGGACATCAGTTCCAAATCACATCATCACTCCAAAACCCCATCACCCATCATCAATGGCTTTTCACATATACCTCATGAATTTCAACGTGTCTCTAATCTTTGGGCAGTCATAGGTATAGCTCTGATCTGTTCAGGTTCAATCCTTAACATTTCAAGCAGGCTTATGTTTCAACTTCTCATCATCCACTCAAAAATATGAGAAGGATCAAAGGAAAGACCTGAGTTTGAACATAAGAAAGATAGATAAAAGCAATATGTTCATAAAGTTTTCCTGGGAGCCAGATTAGACTTGTTAACAGTACCTGTCATTACAAGAACAAATTGAAAAATAAAATGTGTATGTAATTATTTCTGTTAATTTACTATAAATCCTAAGTGATAAAAGACTTTCTGCTTCATAAAGCTCTTCCTCTTTTTTTTTAATGTTTTATTTATTTTTGATACAGAGAGAGACAAAGCATTAGAAGGGGAGGGTCAGAGAGAGAAGGAGACACAGAACCAGAAGCAGGCTCCAGGCTCTGAGCTAGCTGTCAGCACAGAGCCTGATGCGGGGCTCGAACCCACGAACGTGAGATCTGACCTGAGCCCAAGTCGGAGGCTTAACCGGCTGTGCCACCCAGACGCCCCAAAGCTCTCCTCTTTATGTCCTCTTTTTAAAGGTGCATTTTCAGCCTTTTTCTATTTATAACAGTTCTGGCAATGTTTTGTTCTTGGTGTTTTTCAGAGAAAAGAGGAAATAAAGCATGCATGTTATTTATATTGGCTAAGCAAGGGAGAAGTATGTTTATGCAAGCAATCAGCATCCACAAAGGTAATGCAACAACTATTTTGGTCGTATTAGGGTTTTACAAAAATGCTGAACTAAATTTCCTTTGCTCTGTTTTTGTGACACATTGAATAGTCCATTGGCTCTGTGTGAGCCTTAACCTAAGGAAATTTTATATCTTCAGTTGTAAAAGTATCCTTGTGGTTTAATTCAGACCAATTCCAAAGTTAATAGAGGGACCTTTCTTATTTTCTGTGACAAGGCATATGAAACTTCTTCCTCCATTGTCATGAGTTTAAGAAAAAGAGGAAAAGATCAAGAAAAGTTTAGGTGTAGCAAGGCAAATCTCCAGTCAGAGATTAAGCCAGCAAAATAAAGAAGTGGATAGGATTTTGTAAAGAACACATTTTTCTGAGGAGCCTTCCATTTAAGACACTCAGAATAACAAGTAGCTGATGTAAAGTATCTTTTGACAGCAAACTCATAAAAAACACTGGGGATTCCTGACCCAGATGGTAAAGGAGTCACATCTTCCCTAGAAATGGGCAAAGTCTCTACAGACCCTTTACTATTGTATGAACGTTTAGACAGATCAATATAGGGAGATTAACAGTGCATATAAAATCTTAGGAGACCCCAATCTATTGGTTTTCAATTATTTTGTAATGTTTATTTATTCTTGAGAGAGAGAAAGAGAGACAGACAGACAGAGCATGAGTGGAAGAGGGACAGACTGATAGAGGGACACAGAATCCAAAGCAGGCTCCAGGCTCTGAACTGTCAGCACAAAGATTGAGACAAGGCTCAAACCCACGGACTGTGAGATCATGACCTGAGCTGAAGTCAGACACTTAACAGATTGAGCCACCCAGGGGCCCCCTAATTTACTAGTTTTCAAAACATCCATGGAATATTTATAAAAATGAATGACCCTAAATATTCACATTAGTGATACCACTAAGACATGGCCTCCAGGTCAACTTGACACTTATCATCCTACGTTGGAAAAGGTGAGTGTTTATAGTAGTTTCACTTTCAAAGTATAGCTTAGGATACTGAATCATGTGGCTTAACCCACAAAATTAAAAATAAAAATATTTTAGTGATCTTTAAATAAATGTAATTCATGTAGAATTCAGCTTTCTGAATATAAGAAATAAATCACACCTAGAATTGTGTTGTCTTCTCATCCACCAAGTTGCAAGGATATATATTTCTTTATGAAAAATGGTTGTTTGGATTCTGCATGCCCAAGCATTTTCTCTGCTTTTTTATTACAGATAATTTAAGTCTTCAGGGGAATTCATGAATCAAGAAAAATAATACATTCTTTCCGTACTATAGAATATTTCCATCACTAAATGTAACTCAATACCAATTTCCGCAGTATCTATCTATATTACAAAAAATCCAATAAGTAGTGGAGTTGGAAACATCTTAGGTTCATGGGGCTCCTGGGTGGCTCCGTTGGTTGAGCATCCAACTTCGGCTCAGGTCACGATCTCACAGTTCGTGGGTTCGAGCCCCACATCAGGCTCTGTGCTGACAGCTCAGAGCCCGGAGCCTGCTTACAATTCAGTGTGTCCCTCTCTCACTGCCCCTCCCCTGCTCATGATCTGTCTTTCTCTCTCTCAAAAATAAATAAATATGTTAAAAAAATTCATAAGAAAAGGAAACATCTTAGATTCTTGAAAGATTTCTGATGTTTAGTTGGCAAAAGTCACAAAAGGTTGAATTTTTCTCTAAGATACTGACACTTCACAGAATTAGAATGAACTTTAATGGTGCCTTGTGGGGATGGGTATAAACAGATAGTATTTGTCTTCCTTTTTTTTCATTCTGTTTCCAGTGAATTAAACACACATTATGTTGCAATCAAAGTTTTTATCTTAACATTGGGGGATACAATCTTCCAACAAATTTTCTATTATGCTGTTTTTGTTGGAATGATTGCTTTCTCTTGTCTACAGTTTCGCCAAATATTTTTTTCTTGATGTTCCTTTAGGTTTATCTGAATATATATGTCACCTTTCTGTTTCACATGTTTTTTAACCCATTTCTGGGAATTTCCCAAAAATACACCTACCTCTCACATTTTATTGGGTTCTTACCAATTCTTGAGATTGTAACATAACTGAATTACAGACATCTTGAGGGCTAACTTGTATTCAAAGCCTGAGCCATGTTTTACTATTAACTACAATTCAGCAATAAATCATTTAATCACCAAAGGCCTAGAAAACTTGGGGGAATAGTAATAAACCTAGGGGGAAAGTAAGTCATGGTGGATCCTCCTAGGTTTTGGGGGGGTCATTTGCACCTCCCTTCCCTGCAATCCCATGGAAACTGTAAGAGAGCTATACATATCCCAGAAGTGGAAACATCCCCCCGAGGTATAAACCGCAAAACAGGATAATGATTCTGACTTGTAAGGTTCTATAAGAGAATCTGAGTTGCGCTGTCTTCCAGAATACAAACACATTTTTCAGGCACAGGAAAAATTTCAGTTTTCTACAAAGAAAGTGCTTGCAACTAACTATAAAGCATGCTCAGTGTTGACAAAAGTCTAAAAGAGAAAGCTGTGTAAACATGTGAAACAGAAATGTTAAAAAGAATAAAATGTCACTCTGAATATTTTTCATTATTGTAAATATATTCTTACCTACATGGTGCACTCAGAAAAAAAGACCATATCTAAGAAAGATATAATACAAATTAAAAGATATAACATAAATTGAAACTCCTAGATATAAAGCTATTTAAAAATTAATCTAAAACATATTCTACCTTCTCATTAGTGGCCAATGGTGAATATATATGGGATACATTTTATAAAAAATAAATATCATTTGAAAAAATTGAAAACAATGTTTTGAAAATATGGCATATGAAATCTTCCATCTCATCTTAATTGCTAGGAATTTGGATCATAGTTTGCAGAGAATTGAAGTAGGCTGAGCAAGAAGTTGCCGAAATTACAGGAAACTCTTAGGCGCACAAGGTTTTTAGATATAAATTATTCCCCATAGTCCTGTTTCTGAAACTGTCAAGTTCGCAGATTGCGGCAGATGGAAAGATGCACATTTGTTGACAACCTATTATGCTCATTTCATATGAAATTTACATGTAGTGCTCACACCCAGCCTCGAAGCTAGGATTCACCATGTCTGTTCGAACAGTGAGGAGACAACGACTTAGATGAAATCAGTTACCCAAAGTCTCCCAGCAAGCGACGGGATCATGATCGATTCATCCTCAGGTCCACGTGATTCTGAAGTCAGCAATCTTTCTCTTAAATCCTACTGCTTTGCATTTCGTAAAGACAGATGTATTAGGTGCCATGAAGGAGTGATCTCAAAGATCAGATGTCTGTGAGCTGGGAATACAAACCACATTCCAAGGGGAGGGCAGAGAGGGTAGGCTCCTGTCTGGCACAGTGTGAACAGTGGGTATTAATGTGGTCCCTGAAACAAAATTGGGATGGACTCAATCTAGGGCCAAGTAAGAAATTAGGACAACAAGAGTCTGTTCAGAGCAGTGCATGACTGAGGAGTTGGAGGAATCTAAGGGAAATATGTGAATGAATGAACGAACGAACAAATGAAAACTCTACCATAACCTGTTTTATCCCAGAGTCAGACCTGGGTTTGGGTCTATTTGCTATGCCTCGTGTTGACTGTACGGTTGTCTTGAATGCCTTGTTTTCTCTATTGACTAACTCAGCAGCATCTGTGACCTCTTGAGGCTGAAGTCAAAACCTGAATTTTATTTATTTTTTTCTGAAGACCATTGGAGACACGCTGGTCAGATAAAATTGGCCAGATGATAAACTTCAACAAGGCCCAAAAGCACAGAAAAAAATGGTTTGTGAGTGCGGGCACTGGTGACATGGCAAGAATTTCCTTTTATGGAAATGAGGCTGACCATTGAGTACTAATGTGTACAACCTCCACTCCTCCATCTCTCCATGAAAAAGCACAGAAAAGTAAAGAATCCTATGTTTCTAGGTTGTTCTGTTCCAGTAGATTCCCCACCGAGTAGGGCTACTGATTTTGGTTTTGTAGCACAGGGTACCTTTCTGTGAGGGCAAATGGCAGGGCCCTGCATCTGGCCCACTAGCATCCTTGACCTATGTGATATTTTTTATTTTGTTTTGATTCACTAATAACCTGAATCTATTGCAAGTCATCATTTTCTCCTGTGCTCAAATTCAGACCAACTTTAATGGTCTAGCCTAGTTCCGGAGAGATATGGATTGCTGATATTTATTATAAGACACTTTATGATTGTCAAGGTTCTATTACATATCTAATGTTATTTTTCATAGTACGCGCATTGAGAAATAAGCTATTATTTCCCAGTTTTCAAGACATAGAATCTGAGGGCCAGGACTCTCACATCTCCTTTCATATCACTGATGTATTTGGAGTTAGATCTATCTCTCATCACTACCACACTGTCTTACACACAATACTTTATACATGACCTATGAAAGTATTGCATAGATCTTCGTTTGTTTGTTATGAAATGGAAATTTCCCCCATTGTGGGAACTTTCGAATTCCCATTATGTGTCAGCACACTCAAAAACAAATGTAAATGGGTATAAGATCTGACTGGTAAAAGAAAAATCACAGAAACTTGAATAGATTTCTTTTCAATTTTACCAATGCAAGGAACCAAAATACAGTCTTGGAATATATTCTAAACAGGGAGTTTGAAGAAAAAATTGATCTAATTAAAAAGGTGTGAAGAAAATATCCTTAAACCAAACCATCTGCCATGTAATAGTCTGGAGGTAAATAAAGAAAAGCTGCCTTAGAAATGAGAAAATCACAAGTGCATAACAATTAGCACCAGAACATTCACCATTTTCACTCCTACACAGAATGTTAGTCTGCACTGGTGTGGGAATAAGGTAGGTCAAGAAACATGGACGAGGTCCTGGCACATAGTCAAAACTGAATCAATGCTTCTTGAATGTATGACTGGATGGATGGACGCAGTCATTGCCATAGACAACGTTGAGAAAGAATAGGAGATGCTTTTCTCATAGCTCATATTCTGAGCTATTCTATCTATTTCCCAGCTGTTCTTTTTGAGCTGGATCCATAGGTATCACCTAACCCTTTACAGACCCAAGAAAGGTCCAGTTGGAGTGGAGGGCCGAGTCACATGATGGTGGTATTGGAGCAGAATTGAGAGAGGGCATTTGCAGGGAGATGTGCGATGTTCACCCTGCAGTAATAAAGCTGCCACCATTTCCTGCCTGCTAACGGCTTTATCTCTACTAGCTCATCTAGTTCTTACAATTCCAGGATATAGACATTCCAACTTCCAATTTATTTATCAAAACAAGACAGAAGTACCATGTAGAAAAGGCAGCAGAGCTGAAATTGTAACCTACGCTGATCTGAATTGAATGCTCTCTGCTGTCTTTCCTAAACCACTCTCGGACCACAGGAATTCCCCAACTTCTGCATTTTGCACATAAGTAACAAGAGGTAATTCCACTGATGCCAGAAGATCATAAAATAGTCATGGATCCAAGTACCCTAAATCCTTTTTTGGTCTTCTTTACATTTATATGAATGCTAGCCATTGGTGTCTGATTTAAATTAGCCACTGAAGACAACTTTAAAAAGCATAACATATGTACAGATTTTAGCGTTTTCAATAGAACTGTGAGTTGCATAAATAAAAGACAAATGAGCTGCCCCGACAGAACCTTTGCCTCCAATACCACAGTGTCAGGATTAACTGCTGCCACTCTCATAAAATTTTCGGTGCAGTGAGTCCTGAAGAACTTGGCTAGAGGCTCTTGGCATACCTTGTCTACGTAACTGGCTACCTTGTGACCTGGGCCATCCCATTTAATAAAGCTTTCAATCCATATGTTTATCTGATATTTTCATTTTTGCGTTACATGGCATAAAATATAGGCAACAATCCATAATTCTTGAATTAATCAAAATCACACACACAACCAAACTGATTCAAATTTAATATGTTTCTTCCCTGTTTCTCAAGCTATAGTATTCCCATAAAAGGCATCTAGGATTGTGTTTTGAATACTTTATTTAGCATCTAAATTTATCCAGAATGTGAAATTCAGTCATTTTTAAAAAGATTTCTTCAAACCATGTGATTCTCGCTTGGGTTAGTTTTCACATATTTCCTAGTGTAAATTTGATCTCATGATATTTGATATATTCAGAGGGGGGAAAATCAATTCCTGATTAGTTACTTAAATAACTTTGACAAAGCTGCTGTCAGAGTAATCTTAAACAAAAAGTGATTTTGGAATACTGACTTGGAGTCTTGCAATTTAAAAGGAAAAAGAGAAATAGAATCTGGCCTATGCTTAAAAACACTAATTGTAGACGGGTGGCTGAATATTCCCCCAAAAGCAATAGAACATTCCTTCCTTTGAAATAACAAAATAATGGCATTAACAGCCCGTAATCAAGTGAGAAGCTGGCATGACAAGAGAGAGGGAAGAAATTCCAGGGTGAAGGCCAAAATGCCACGGTAAAATGCAGAGACTGAGGATGGCTCCTTGCTTTTCAAAGATGAGTTTTCCAGAGTGGAAGAGGGAGCTGTGGCCCAGGAATGCCGTGCTTGGTCACATCTCACGCTCCTTGAGAACATCAGTCACAAAATCTTACATGGTAGTCATCCGTGAATGTTTGCTCTCAAATCTCATGGCTTACCAGATCGGAGTCTGGGTGTTGCAGAAGGGGCTTAAATGAAAGTGTTGCAGCGCATTCTGGTCCTAGAAAAGTGCTGTGCAGCGTCAGACTCTTGGCACTCAAATAGATGGCACTCGTGGGAAATCAGACACAGACCAGTCCTTGCCAGGAGGGAGAGCTGGAAGTCCCTGGCTGGCTTTGCCAAGATCATGAGAGTGTCCCCTTCACACCTGTCCTCTTGCATGCTGCCAATTTTTACCTTTAGAGTTGCTCGTGTCTTAAAAGTGTGCCAACGAAATGTAAATGCTCCTGGGGCCGCCATAAACCAAGGAGGCTGAATCTCCTAGCCTATCGATGATGATTCTGTTAGTAAGTACAGCTGTCCGGAGGATGGGTTGAAGACGATTTTGAGAACAAGTTGAGGCTTAGTGTAAAATAGCACTGTGGTTAAATAGTCCTGTCTGTTGACATATGGCAGGGGCAAGTGGAGAGGGATGGGGTGACCTTGGGGTGGGGGAAGCAAGAGCACTTACAAGGACCACTTTTCAGCTCTGTTATAAATCATTAATAGTTAACAAGTAACAGAATGTCATGAGAAGCTGTTAAGTCTAATTTTATCTACTAACACTCCCAAAGAAATGTATCTTCATATTTATGATGTACATGAAAGCAAAAAAATCTTCATCCCATAGACAATGCTTTAAGACTTGCATATCCTATGGAAATACATTTTAGGGGCACCTGGGTGGCTCAGTCAGTTGAGCATCCTACTTCAGCTCAGGTCATGATCTCGCGGTTCATGGGTTCAAGCCCCATGTTGGGCTCTGTGCTGACAGCTAGGAGCCTAGAGCCTGCTTCAGATTCTGCATCTCCCTCTCTCTCTCTGCCCCTCCCCTATTCAAGCTCTGTTTCTCTCTGTTTCAATAATAAATAAACATAAAAAATTTTTAAAAAGGAAATACATTTTAGTTTGGCAGAAGTGGAGCTAAACACCCTTTAGATGAGCACAGGTCTGAGACCTGTGTTGTGGGGAATCGGGGACATTTCTTTTTGTATCATAGTGAATTTATAATGAACCAGAGACTTAAGTTCTTCTAGACTGATCATGTGAATTTGGACAAGTCACTCTTCTTGTCCTAGAGTGACAAGAGTCACTACAGCCTTAGTCCGTCTCGAGCTAGCACAGGCAGGGCTTTTACCTTGCATTCTGTCACAGTGCATTCAGGGTCACGACTCCAGGCTGCAATACCTGTGTGTTTGCCATTCACCTCCTGACTGCTAACCAGTGCCTCATATTTTCAAAAATTGTAATAATGATGAACATGCAGGCACAAATTGTTGTGTTAGCTGGTGGTTATAGCAAAAGCAATATTTAAATGCCGTAGGTGCTATCAAGCAAGGGTATACAGGTCTCTCATGACCTGAGTTGAGTTGTCGAGGGTTGGGAGCAGCTGCTATCAACACTTGTCTTCGAGCCTTGCATCTGAGAGGGGGACGCGGAAGTTATCACTTCCCTCATATTCCACTGGGGGCTGGTGAATTCAGTCACAAGCCTTCCCTTGAAATTAAGGGCATCTATTAAGAAGAGGAATAAAGGCAGAAGAAACTCTGAGAGATCATTGGCAGTCTCTTCCACAGGAGGCTTCAAGTCAGCAAGCAAAACCACAACTGCAAATTTACACTCTCGGAGGATACCTTGTCTCCACAGACAAGGCTCTGTGCTCTGCCCGACGTCCGCCTCTCAGTCAGTGCTCTGTACTTCTGAGGTATTTTGAAAGAATTAGCCTTGGTGAGAAAGGCCTAACTCTTGATGATGTTTCTGCTACCAGATTTCACATACAAAGTGCCAACCTTTGCTGGCAGGAGGTTGTTTGATTGGATTTTACCTCCATTTTTTATATTTTTAAATTTTTATTTATTTATTTATTTTTGAGAAAGAGAGAGAGACAGCACAAGCAGGAGAGGGTCAGAGAGAGAGGGAGACACAGAATCGGAAGCAGGCTCCAGGCTCTGAGCTAGCTGTCAGCACAGAGCCTGACGCAGGGCTCGAACCCAGGAATCTCTAGATAATGACCTGAGCCGAAGCCAGATGCTCAACTGACTGAGCCACCCAGGCACCTCTTTCTTCCATTTTTTAAGCTTGTCATAAAAAAAGAAATGTATTGTTCTTTTAGTGCTTTAACGTTTCATGTTATGGGACTCTCGGTCAGTTTTAGATTATAAACCATGGGCACCAAAAAATGCTCCTTGTTTTCTTCCTTCTTTGTTTCCAGAAATGTGTCCCCTAGTTTAGGAAATTAGGAACATACATATCTCAACGAAAGAAAGTACTCAAACTGATACCAGACTTACAAGTAACCTACGCAGGTTTCCTTCGTAGAAGGAATAAAAACTTAAAAAATGACTGAACTCAGATCCAAATCAAGCCTGGATAAGAGAATCATACAACATCACCCTGAGAATTTATCTCCTTGCCTTTTCTCTACCTTCTGCATTCGTTGAAGAAGTCTTGCCAATGAAATGGTACTTTCCAAAGTACCAGCTCAGCAGCAATGATTGAAACTGAGGTAATAAGATTTCCTGTTTTAAGGATCACCAAGAGAGCCAGACGAAGACCACACAGCCATGAGGAAATTAGTAGACAACAGCTATTGTGAAACAAATCAGAAATCTATCTTTTCCCTATTCTGAACCAATGAAAGTGAATTTCAAGATTCAAGGCAAAGAATCAGTGATCTGAAAGTGTCCGACTGCACTTCGTTACTCTCTAAGAGAGTAGCTGTTTTATTGGTCGGCATGCACCTCCCCTCATTCATCAGTGGGCTCTTTGTCTTCCCATTATTGCAAAAACAGGAGTCGGTGACCTTGTAGTGAGCTTAGCAAACCTGATTAATTTCTCCGCGCTTCCCTTCCATTATTTGTTTGAGGGGATAGTAACCCTTAGTACGCAGTGTTGTCCTAAGGATTCAAGGAGTGAAATAGTAGAGGGCTGAGCACAGTCCCTGGCACTTAGCAGTAAATAAGTAACAGTAACCATTACATTATTGTGCTATATCTCTGAGACCCAGCACGGAGCCCGGCACATAGAAAGTGCTCAGTGAGTGTGTGTTAAATACATAAGTCTGATTGTGACTGCCTCTTCCCTACGCGCATTACTCCATTTACTCCTAGTAGATGCTTAGTACATTTGTTCACTCTGTACTTACTGACTGGGAATTCAACAATGACAAAAAACCCAGCTTGGAGTCTGTTGAGGACCCACAGTCTTTACTTTTGCACTTTTACGGTTGGTAAGGTTGCCCCGGCATGCATGTTATACTTTGATTTTGGTTAATTTTTTTAATTTGAGAGAGAGAGAGAGAGAGAGAGAGAGAGAGTCACCACACTCATTGGGGAGCCAGACACGGGGACCCTGGGATCAGAACCTGAGCTGAAATGAAGAGTCCAATGCCCAACCCTTGGAACCACTCAGGCACCCCTGTTTTTAGTCATTTAAATGTTAAGCTCCTTTCTTCAAGTGTGTTTTTAGCACTGGCCTCAAGGGGACTGTTCCTCTTGGTTGCGCTTATGGATGACGGGCATCCTAAAACACTTTCTCCATAAGGGAAGCTCAGGAAGTCACACTGGAAACGGGACTTGGAGAATTCCCCACTATCATAGAATGTCTATCTTTGGAAAACTTCTGTCTGTCGGGAATTGCCTCGGGCAGTTTTCCTGGCTGGCTGGGGTTGCAGCCTGGGGCACTGGGTTAAACTGCAGCGCCATCTGGTGGTCAGATGATGTGGTGCCCAGATGCAGAGTTTCTAATGAGGAGTCACCTTATCCACTTCCCTTAATTATAGGTAAGAAAAATGAATCAAAAAAGAAAAAAAAAAGACCCAAACTTCATGTTACAAGGAACTACCATCCCCCTTGGGTGCTATTTCCCTCAACAGTGAGCACTATGGAGCATGTGGTTGTGACTGAATGTCTGAATTGTCCTTTGTGTACTTACATAACCTCCTGTGACCCTGAGTGATCCTACTTTTAAAATGGGGGTATATGGCTGTTGTAGCATTTGAATAATAAAGTATTGTAAGGACTTTATAAACAATAAATTGTGAAAAACAAATCTAAATTAATATATATTTTTTCTAAGTTTTTGGTAAGGAGACAAATGCATCTCATTTAAAGCTACATACATTGAGAGCCACTCATTTCTTCATTGCCTATTTCCAGGAGAATGTATGGAGTGGTGGCACGGCATTATCACAGGAAGGAAGGATAAAAAAAGGAAGAAAACACAGACTTTACCCTGGAAGAAAGCAGTCCAGTGATAATGAAGACAGACATTAATAGAGACAGTGTGTTGTGAAAACAGATATTAGAGTGGACGCTGGCACCAACTTTAGTGCTTATACACAAAAAGAGTTCAGTTCTGCCAAATTGCAGGGGAACAAGCTTCATATAGGAAAAAAATAACTTCAAATCAGGGTCAGAGTAATTTTAAAGGTATGCCAGAGACATAGATGGGAATAACCAAAGCTGAAAATTCTAGATGTGGAAAGATAAAACACTTTAAAAAGACTCAAAGAAGAACAGAAGCATCTTATAGCTATAAAAATATCCCAGTTCTGGTACATATTTTCAGAACTCATGGCTGTCATTCCAAACACAGGACAAATCAACATGGTTTGGATCCAAAATTTCATAACTAATACCAATATTTGATATTTTGTTTGTAGTTATAAAGGCTAAGGTCACTTTAAGTTGTGGAATAGCAGTAACCCAAAGAATCAATGAAAAATGATGGGAATTGAATTGCTCATCTAGACTAATCATTCCATCGATTTCTATATTACATATCTGTCTTTCAGTTCTATGTGTTAACAACTATTGAAGTTTTTTTTCCCCCATCTCTTTCATCATAGCAAGTATTTGAAAAAAATCTTAATGGCCTAGAAGTCATACCTTTCCCTTTCCAAATCCCTTCTGTCTTCTTCACCATCCCCTGACATTCAGAGAATTGCTTTTTAGACAGATTGATTGAAGGCATCTATCCACATATTGTTCATTCCACATCGTTCCCTTCTGGGCTATCTCAGGATAAGAAGTGATCATTAGTCCTTCAAAATATAGTGGTAAGGATAACTCTGTCAAGAAGACATTTCCATGTACAGGAAAGTCTAAAATTCCGTTCTTCCAGATTTTTCCTATGCCTCTGCATGTCAACGAGATAGAAGACTTCAGAGTCTTAATCAAAGGAGAAAGCAATCTCTTTGGACTAAGGGAATAGAAAGTTCCCCAGCCATGGCTCTCAGGAGGCCCCATCTATCATCACGGTGGTTCATAAGAAAGATGACAAAATATAGATACGTTAAGAACCTCTACACTGAAGAATTACGTTGACCTAAACCAGTACACTGGACTCTGAGGCCAAGTGGCCTTGGACAGGATCTTTGAGAGCAAATGGTTATCAAGGCTAATCTTGAGAAGTGGATATTAACCAAGTATGTATGACCGAGGAGGGCCAAACAAAGGCAAGCTGTCTACATATATGCCCTGTGGGATTCTCTCGATCTTAAAAGGGTGCTTCTAATTATTTCTTTGACCGCTGTCCGTGCTCATTAATTAACAGAAAAGGTTATTAGGGAATATGAATTACCTCGGAGTGTTAGTCTCTTTAAGTGACATGATTATTCCCAACAGAATTCTGAGAGGGCACAGGTAACACTTGGAGGGGCCCGCTGCCTTGGAACTGAAGACTTGAAATTGTCCCTTGGAGATTGCCAATTCTGCAACTGTGGAAAACGCTGGGCATGTTGTGTCCCACCCAGGATAAATCACTCCGTCTGAATAGAATCTCACTGATCACCAATGTGTTTGGGCCCATAAATCAGAGCGCATGAAATACTTTGTTTGGATCTTGTGGCTCCCGTACGAGACCCCACGGACTTGTCAGCCACCAGAGTAACTCTGGAGCGCTCCGTCCGAGGGAGGAAAGGATGGGTAAGCACAGATGGAGCTCATCTCTACTTCTCTGTCTCCGTCCCTGCAGCCCCCGTGGTAATCCTACTATGGTCTTCAGATGCTAAATAGCAATAGCTTTCAGTGGCTGGGATTTTTCTGGAAAAACTTTCAACCACAGGAAATTCTGTGGGCTACCTTTTGACTTATTGCATAACAACAAGTCATATGCACACATACCGATGCTTAATTGGCTTTCAAATGGCAATGATAGACAGTCAAAGCAGGAGCCTATAATTCTGGTATGGAATGCAGACATTCAGGTACCTTCTTGCAAACACGGTATTCAGGAATGTACAGAGGCACCTGAATGACTTCAGTCAGATCAGGATCTCACGGTTTGTGGGTATGAGCCCTGCGTCGGTTCTGTGCTGACAGCTCAGAGCCTGGAACCTGCTTCGGATTCTGTGTCTCCTTCTCTCTCTACCCTTCCCCTGCTCATGTTCTGTCTGTCTGTCTCTCTCTCTCAAAATATATAAACATTTAAAAAAATTTTAAAAAGGAAAGTACAATTATTCCTGGGGTTGGGAGAGGTCAAGAAATCTAGGAGGTAGGATTCCCAAGAGGCAGTATATATTTCTGAGCATAAAAAGTGGTTCTACATAGTTCTGTAGGGAAAAGTTAGAGGGGCTTCCCACCCATACCCACATAGGTAAATATCACCTACAATGTATTAGATTGCATTCCATCCTCACAGTGTGTAAGTTGAGGATTGTGTTGGTAGCTTGAAACTGAAACCCGAAATAATAGCTGTCTACCAAGAAAGAAATGTAATTCTTCTTCATTTTGAAATCAATCCAGAGATGTGAAGTCCTGTCTGCTTCATTGTCGCTCTCTCTCCCTATCTGTCTCCATACCATCATCTGCATGTGGCTTGTATCCTCCACATCACCTCCTGCTCCTAAATAGCTGCTAGACGTCCAGGCATCTCATGTGGATTCCATTCGGGAAAGAAGGAAAGATAAACAGTCTTCACCTGGCCTGACATCTATTCATTGCAATAAACCCTGGAGTTACTTGGGTGCCTCTAATCTTTGGAACCAGAGTTAGAAACTTTAAATGATGGGGCGCCTGGGTGGCTCAGTCAGTTAAGCATCCGACTTCAGCTCAGGTCATGATCTCATGGTTTGTGGGTTCAATCCCTGCGTCGGGCTCTGTGCTGACAGCTAGCTCAGAGCCTGGAGCCTATTTCAGATTCTGTGTCTCCCTCTCTCTCTGACCATTCCCTGCTCATGCTGTCTCTCTCTGTCTCTCAAAAATAAATGAAACATTTAAAAATATTAAAAAAGGAAAAGAAACTTGCAATGATGGAATAAGTCAATTGTTAAAACCAACTTCTACTAGACGTGAGGACACCTCTCCCTTGGTACCTGGCTCTCCTGGAAGACTCCCATAATGACACCAGAAACGATGTCATTAGATTGCCCTCTTATTTTTACCATCCAGGAAGATCCTGGTTTGTTGCTGATCTCTGCTTTGTGGTAAGTGAGAGAGGAATAGTTCGTGGGCATCTTTTTCAATGTTCAGTTTGCTTTAAGAATGTGTTATAGAAGTTGAACTATCTAAAAAAATTGGGGGGAAGATGGGCAGATAGAAAAGGGAGAAAGAGAATCTTAAGAAGGCTGTACACCAAACACGGAGCCGGATGCTGTGATATCATGACTTAAGGCAAAATCAAGAGGCAGACATTTAACCGACCGAGGCACCCAGGTGCCCCTGAACTTTCTAAGCTCTGACATAAGTTAGTGCAAAGCAGACCACAGCAGGCAATGCAATGGTGTCAGGGTGAAGTGTCAGGTCCTGGAAGAGGACAGAGAGGTGCTCTACGCTGAGGACTTCTGGATGGGAGGGAGGAGCTTCCGGCAGGAATCCTACCCCTTATCTAAGATGTAATGGGGGGGGGGCAAGGCACAGGAGGAACACAGACTTGACCGAGTGAAGCGACCTCACTGGGGTGGAGGTGGATTGTCATGTACAGGAAGATTTAGAAGGAAGACCATTCTCACTGAGAGAGTTGGACAAGGATATTAACAGCTTCCTGGGGAGAACCCCGGAGTCTGACTCTAACGCACCACTTAACTGGTAACGTAAGTAAAGAGGGGAGATGAGGGTGTGATCCGGACAGAGGTGCCAGGTGCCTCCCTGTGGGCCAGATCTCAGATCCCACTGCAGAACCCCTGATTTGCAAGATAAGGCAAAGGTAATGAAGCCCAAAGGAATGAGGGAAACCAACTTGGGGAGAGGGTTCTCCACCGTAGGAATGGGCCTGGGGAAGCACATAGCCATCCAAAAGGATAGCACTTCGGCTCATCCACCTGACTCTTGGAGAACCTGTGGAAAATATCATTCAAACCATCTTACTATTGTATTGAAAGAGGAAGCTACTGTCCTAGAGAAAGAGATCGAAGACCTTTTCCACTTTCTAGGAAAGCCGAGCATCTAGAGAGTTACGTATCATTTGGCAAGGGAGTAGTTTTTCCAGGAGACATGGCAGGATAATATGTTGAGATGTCTCATGACCTTTGCTTTTCTCGTTACTAATGACTCACTTTCATGGCCCTCTCTCTCATCCATGTGGAGTCGTTCCTGGGGCACCTGGAGAGCAATCTGACCAGGCAGAAAGTAGAGGAGGAAAGATGGCGTGTTTGTAACATAAGAAAAGACATCTGGCTTTTCTTTCTTCTAGCAATGGGGAGCACTTGGCTAGAAAAAACCCTCCCAGATAATAGAAGAGGACAAAAGACAAAGAGGGCAGGGAGCCTGGGCGTCAGCATGGCTGCGTCAATTAAGCATCTGACTCTTGATTTTAGCTCAGGTCATGATCATAGGGTTCATGGACTCAAGGGTGCTGTGCTGGAGCCTGCTGGGGAGTCTCTCTCTCCCTCTCTCTCTCTGCCACTCCCCTGCTCATGCACTTGCTCGCTCTCTCTCTCTCTAATTCTCTTTTTCTTTACTCTCTCTCTCTAAATGTAAATAAATAAACTTTAAAAAAAGGAGGGTAAAGATAAGAGGGTGATGATGTTGGGGGGGTCTGTGGATAAAAGGAGATCACATGGATAAGAATGAAAAGTGCCATGGAATAGAGCCACCCATGAGAGACACTGTATCCCCAGAGCTTGTCGGAGAGTTGAATCCGTATATGGCCAACTGCCCAGCGTCAGCCCCAGTAAGGACCATACACAGAGTTTGCCCTGGGTCAGTGTTAGCTTTTCTTTGTCCCAGCTTTTAGGGAAGACTGCCCTTTGCGGTAGCTGAATGCAGATGGAGAGTTCCTGCGCCCTGACATTGCTGAAAGCACATTGCATCCCTGCATCATAGACAAGTCTGCAGACTGCCTTTCCTCTTATCTACCTATTTCTCTACTTCCCCAGTCACATTGGACCCCACACTACCTCTCTTCTCTCTTCCCTGACTGTGTGCTCTCTCTTCTATCACAAGGCATTTGCACATGCGGTCTCCACTATCTGAAACACGCCTCTTATCTGCTTGTTGGCCCCTTCCTTCCCCTCCCCTAAACACATCTATGTTTAAGTTATATTCATCCTTTAGATCTCAGCTGAAGTAGCACATCCTTGGAGAAACCCATTTTGAGATCTTAAGAACAGTAAAGGTCCTTATGTATGTGTACACTTGAATTGTCATTCTTTTTAAAAATTTTTTTAAACGTTTTATTTATTTTTGAGAGAGAAGGAGAGCATAAGCAAGGGAGGGACAGAGAAAGAGGGGGACAAAGGATGCAAAGGAGGCTCCGTGCTGGCAGGCTGACTGCAGCGAGCCTGACACAGGCCTCCAACTCACGAACGGTGAGATCATGACCTGAGCTGAAGTCAGACACGCAACCGATTGAGCCACCCACGTGCCTCTTGACTTGTCATTCCTAACAAAGTGCATTCCAGATTGTAATTGTCCCTCTGCTGTGCATGGCTCTAAGAACACTGAAGACAGGGATCATATCTTTTTGCCAACAAGTGTGCCGTCAACACTCACCATAATGCATGACAAGCGGCAGGTACTCAATAAATATTTTGTGGACGAATATATGGACTCTTGTCTAATGCTGTCTCCAGCATGCGTATAATAGGGGCCACATAGCATTCACACCTACATAAATGTATAAACATAAATACAAATATATATGCACTAAAGAAGTTCATATATTTAAATAAGTAAAGTTATGAAGGCATTGTTTAAGATGCTGTGTGGAGTGGAATGAACGTGAACTCCACAGCCAGGTAGATTGGGATGTAACTGCAATTCTCCAAGTGCTGTATGAGTTTGGGTAAATTGGCTTAACTTTCTAAGCCTCAGCTTCCTCGCCTGAGGACAAGGATAACAGCTCTGAACCTGATTGTCAAATTCAAAAGAGATAATGTACAAAAGCCGTCTAGTCCAAGTGCTTAGTATGTAGTAAATGCTCAATAAATGGAGGCTCTTGCCACGATTGAATTGGTATACCATATATGTTGAATCAGGATATAGAGCTCAATTTAGTTGAGTTTCCCTACAAAAGCAGTGTTGGATACATCAGATAGATTCAGTAAATAGTTGCAAAATAAATAAGTGAAAATATCCGTTTTTAGTGTGACTTGAAATCTCTATCATGTCAACAACTTAATTTTTCAAGAGTATTCCAGAACAATGCAGAATCCTGCCGCTAGGTGTCAATACATGCACACGGCTAAAGCAAGGCCTAGCTTCTGGTTCTGATGAAGTATTTTCTTGTAAAAGTAATGTTAAGGCACTACAGCTATTTATCAGCAAAGTTGTGTGCTCAGTCAGTAATTCAAAAGTTTCCAACTATACAGCAGTATGTCTCAGATAAATTCACATTTTCTCCTCCATCGCTCCCTCTGTTTCACTCTCTCCTTCTCTTTGTCTTTCTTTCTTTCTCTCTCTCTTCCTCCTTCCTTCCTTCCTTCCCTCCCTCCTCTCCCTTTCCTTCTTTCTTTCTTTCTTTCTTTCTTTCTTTCTTTCTTTCTTTCTTCCTTCCTTCCTTCCTTCCTTCCTTCCTTCCTTCCTTCCTTCCTTCCTTCCTTCTTCTCTTTCCTAGAGAACAAAGAACGAAGCCCTTGCTCTGGTTCTCATGATATTTTATGAGGCACGCACACAAAGAAACAAGGAAGTTCAGGCCCCTCGAGCTGGCAGAAGGCTGAACTGGAAACAGGAACTTTCTGCTCTAGGGAAACACCTTCCACTTGCCCCAACCCAAATAATTGTGTAAAGACTGTTCCGTCGCGTCCTCCTTGTAATTCATCCTCATTGAGTCTTTTCCTAGTTCACCCGTGATTCAGATGATTTCTTCTGTTTCATGAGCTTTGCTCATCCACGCCTTCTCCCAGGAATTCAACCTATCCTTCCCCACTCCCTTTAATCCCCTGGACGTCTGAGTAACAATGGATTCCTTCCTGGGGCACTAAGAAACTGTCCTCAAAAACGCTTCATTTTAGCCATCCCTCACTAGCTACGGGGTCCGTGTTACATGCTGGATCACTTTGCTAAGGCAGCCAAAACACAGTGCCACAGACCAGGTGGCTTAAACAACAGACACTTATTTTCTGACAATTCTAGAGGCTACAAGTTCAAGAGCAAGGTGTCAGCAGGGCTGGAGTCTTCTGAGAGTCTCTCCTAAATGTGCACAAGGTCTTCCTCTCCTTGTACCTTCACATCATCTCTTCTCTGTGCAAGTCTGTGTCCAAATTTCTTCTCCTGATAAGAACACCAGTCATATTGAATTAGGACCCACGTTCATGACCTTATTTTAACTTCATTTCCTCTTTAAATACCTTGTCTCCAGAAAGTCACATTCTAAGGTACTTCAATATGAATTTTGCAGGGACGCAATTCAGCCTGCAACATAAACCATGAAGAGCCTCAAACTTTTCTCAGTACCATTTACCATAACTGTAATTATTTTCATGTGTAAGTCATTTTTAAATGTTTATTACATACCTACACTTTCCATAAGGGCAGAGGTCAGGTCTGTTTGGTTGAAAACACAGCATTAATGGGGGACGCCTGGGTGGCTCAGTCGGTTCAGCATCCGACTTCGGCTCAGGTCATGATTTCGTGGTTCGTGAATTTGAGCCCCACGTCGGGCTCTGTGCTGACAGCTCAGAATCTGCTTCAGATCCTCTGTCACCCTTCCCCACTCACTCTCTTCCTCTTCCTCTCTCAAAAATAAGTAAACATTAAAAATTTAAAAAAGAAAACACAACCTTAGTCCCTGAAACAGCCTGGTGCCTAGTGGGTAGCAGGGTATCTCCTTCAGGTTGCTACTAAAATCGTCTTTGTTATTATTATTTCCTATGTAATGCTAGTATCCGGCACAAAGCACCTGAGTAACTATTTAATTAAAGACATTTAAGACTTAGCCACTGGAAAGAATTCTCTAGACACCTTTTCTCTTGCTGTTTTTTTTTCTCTGAAACCAATGATTGACTCTCTAACACACTAGTCCATCTATGTGACCTTCCTTCCCTGACCGCATATTCGCATTAGCAAACAAAGAAGGGACATTTCATGTCGCGTCAGGTGTGCTCCGTGACAACAGATGGGCCTCAGCTCAGGTTTGCCGCACTGGCCTTTGACAGCGTACTAATTATGCAAGGGCCGCTAATCTGTGAAGTCACGTGTCTTCCAGAGCCACGGTCAGTACAGTCCTTGGTCCCTGGCACTGGGCCTGTGGCCTGGCCTGCACTGCCTTCTGCCAGCTGCACTCTTTTCTGTAAGGGAGAAACATATGAGGTCAGGGTAAAAGGCACATGACCATTTGTACCCATGTTCCCCATCTTTCTGGACCTTTCTTGGAGTACTCAGGACCCTGAATTGCTTTCCCAAAATGGCCCTGAGATTGCTTCTGGGACTTGCATAGTGCATCTCCGCATCCGAGAGAGGGTGGGGGAGTCCTCCTGGTGTGGGACAGAGCCAGGGGTGGAATGAAAAGGGGATGTGGCAAGAGCCAAGGGCCCCTATTTATCTCTTAGCTCTGTCTCCCAAACTATCTGGGCAGCTCTGGATGTCTTTGCATATTTTATGCTCTTACATCTCACCTAAGAGATACAGTACAATCCATAGAAAAGTTCCCCAGGACTCAGCCTCAAGTGTCCTTATGCCTCAGGGTGTGTTGCTTAGAACCAGCCAGGCCTGAACTTGCATCCAAAGTCTACCCCCCACTGTCTGTGTGCTCTTAGATCAATTACTTAAATTTGCTGAGCTTCATTTTCCCCAAATGAAAAAAAAAAAAAAACAGATCTGGGGTGCTCAGATAGGTGATGTATTTACTACAAAATTTTAAGTGATGTTCCTTGTTGCCCTGGAATTGATTACTAGGACCCAAAGCCGAGAAAAAGAGGTATTCCATAGCCTACCTTCCAAGGAACCGTCAGTTAAGTGTGCACCAGCAGTCGGGGCCAGATACCTCCCACAGAGTGGAGGGAGAGACAACCCAACCCCCTCTCTGCCCCCATCAGAATCCAACCCTTCCCCTCAGCAGAACCCTGGTAAGAGCAATTAAAGAGACATGCGAACACAAGAAAAGTAAAATATAGCAATTAAAAAACGTACATAAAGCAGAAAAAAGCAGCAAAAGAAACATGGTAATGAAATATGGATAAATAACAGACCTGGTATTCTTAATGAGTCATAAAGAAAAGGACAGCAAAACACAATGTTTGCATTTATTTATTTATTTATTTATTTATTTATTTATTTATTTCTTGCATATGTGGGGGAGGGGCAGAAGGAGAGGGAGAGAATCCTAAGCAGACTCCACACTGGACTGGATCCAGGGCTCAATCTCACGACCATGAGATCATGACCTGAGTCAAAATCAAGAGTCAGATGCTTAACTGACTGAGCCACCCAGGATCCCCTATAATGTTTGCATTTAAAACATATTCTTTTGGGGCTATTGTACCCATGAAATAAGTCTTTCTTTTAATCATGCTGGGCACTTGCACTGAGAAAAATGATGTCCGGTTTTTAGCCCCAACACTGAGAACTCAAACAATAAAAAAGGTGAAGAGGTTGTCAAGGAACTGGGGAATGCCAGGTCAAACAAACTAAACGAAAGAATTCGGTGAAGGAAGAGTTATAGAGACAGCTTCCTTCTCTTCTTTAAGTAGCTGAAGGTATGAGTTTCCAGGGCCCTGTTGCACAGTCTTATAGAAAGACAACATGAGAGGAATTGAAAGTCTAGATTGAGCCAATGAGATATACTGATTAACCAGAAATACACTCTGAACATCTGAAAGAACGTTTCCTGTCATAGGTTTCTGGCACTTTCTGTAAGACTATAAGCTAACGTACTTGATGGGGCACCTGGGTGGCTCAGTCAGTTAAATGTCCAACTTCGGCTCAGGTCATGATCTCACAGTTTGTGAGTTTGAGCCCTGCGTCAGGCTCTGTGCTGACAGCTCAGAGACTAGAGCCTGCTTCAGATTCTGTGTCTCCCTCTGTCTCTGCCCCTGCCCTGCTTACATGTGCTCTCTCCCTCTCTCTCAAAACTAACAAACACTTAAAAAAAATAAATAAATAAAATAAAGTACATGACAAGCTATACTGTTACCAAGAGAATTTACTGAGAAAATGTTCTCATTGTAAGCAGCTTCTCCAAATTAGGAAGGTAGTTTACTGATCTGATTACTAAGATAGAGCAAGACACCTGATTCTAGTGGGAATATTTTAGCCTTGTGTTCAAGTCCCAGCTCTGCCATCAGTTTCAGGCAAGTCACTCAAAATTTCTGAGCCTTGTTTCCTTCTTAGAGGAACAGGGGAGCACGATCTCTACTTGGCAGATATGTCGAGAGGGTTAAAGTGATCTCAAATGCAAAGGACCAAGAACGAGCCTTGCACGGCAGACATGCTTCATCTGGGCCAGCTGTTCCTGCCCCAGGGGCGTTGACCTTCTGCCATATGAATAAAATGGAGGCTATCTCTGTACCACTTACGTAACCAATAATTCCCAAAATATTATCATCTCTTCACATTCAAGAAGACCAGATTGCTAATTCTTGTACCTTTGAAAATTGCTATAATTTTACTTACATATTGAAAAAAATGAGCCCAGAAAAGGCAAGTGCTGATTATTTTTGGCACCACACACAGGAGGAGGAATCTAATCTAGCTCCATCGTTAGGCCAAGGTGGGCTCTTCTTTTCATTGGATTAATGAAAAGTTAAAGAGAAGAAAAATAGCTATTACAGATAATCTATTAAACTGATATGGTAGTTACTTTTGATGAGCCCAGAAGTCAAGAAATATGAGTTCTGTTTATTTAGGGAGATGGGGGTGATGTAGCCGCACCCCGATCCATTTTTCTGGCTGTGTCAGCAAACCCCAGGTTCTGAGATGATAGTTGCTCTCAACTACCCCCTTCTCCAAAGAATTTCTCCCTTTAAGCCAGTACCACTTAGCCGGAGAGGTTCTGTCCACCCCACTCCACCCGTCTGCAATCCACAGCTAATGGCAGACTGACCACGGATAAAATGGTGGTGCACGCAACTCCACTGAGGGGGTGCAGTTAATGCTCCAGAGCCCCCCTGTAGGACCAGCCTGAAGTATCACCAGGTGAGACTTCATCCTTGCTTAGCTCCTCCGCCTTCCCTGTCCTGCATCCTTCATTTCCTTCTCTGGGAGACTCTTGCCCAACTAAATACCACTGCCGAATTCCTTTCTCCAGTTCTGTTCCCAGGAAACCCAACCTAAGACACTGGAGAAAGGAAATTACTAGTGATAAATGTCTTATTAATGAGTACCATTATTTTTGAAACAAAATCAAAGAATGACGATGAGGATTCAGGTATAAGACAAAAGGGAAAGCATTCAAAACTTGAAGTTCTAAAGCAACTTTAAAATCTTTTTGTCACTTGCAAATAGACTGTTAAGGACTATGAATGGGATCTTAAAATGTTTAAACCATTCCTGTTGCACTTGTCACAGATCAGTAATGGCATAGAATGGGAACTTGCCATATAAAATAGTCTATGATGTTTCTCAGAGTTATTATGGCTTAAGGAAAAATACTTTCTTTTTTAAATTCTTTTAACATTTCTGTATTTTTGAGAGACAGAGAGTGAACAAGGAGGGGCAGAAAGACAGACAGAGATACAGAATCCAAAGCAGCCTCCAGGTTCCCAGCTGCCAGCACACAGCCAGACGGAGGGCTCGAACTCACAAATCGTGAGATCATGACCTGAGCCGAAGTTGGCCGCTTAGCTGACTGAGCCACCCAGGTGCCCCCCCACCTCCCCTCCCCACCCTACTCCCAAACTTTAAGCCTCATGCTTCCCAGGTTTGGAGAGAGCTTTGGTGACTCCAAGTGGCCGATAAAGCAATTTTTGGTCAAAATTCCCAAATAAAAGAGACAGAGAATCCTGTCACCCTAATGTATATAGGTGTTCTGGCTTTTAGAGCATTGATGGCTTGAACACTTTGTCAACTTCTGATGGTGTACCGTATGAGATTTTAGAACTTAAATATCCTTTTGTTATAAGACTAAAATTGAATATTTCTTAAAATACCAAAGCCTTTAGGAAAATCTGAGATTATTCCAAACAGGCATGGGAATTCAGAGCTCTAAATAATGAGAGAATTAAAGAAGAGAAATGAAGGTCTTAGTACTAAATTATAAGATTTCCAGTTTCTATGGTGTTTTTAATACCATATATAAGCTATTCTAAACATGGCCTTATAACTAGGGGCACCTGCAAGGCTCATTCGGTTAAGCATCTTACTCTTTTTTTTCAAGTTTATTTATTTATTTTTGAGAAAGAGAGAGCACAAGCTGGTGGGCAGGGGAAAGAGAGAGAGAGAATCTAAAGCAAGCTCTGGGCCCTGAGCTGTCAGCACAGATCCCAATGCAGGGCTCGAACCCATTAACTGAGAGATCATGACTCGAGCTGAAGTTGGACCTTAACCGATTGAGCACCCAGGTGCCCCAAGTGTCTGACTCCTGATTTCCATGCAGGTTATGATCTCATGGTTCATGAGATTGAGCCCAGAATCAGGCTCTGTGCATAGACCCTGCTTGGGGTTCTCTCTGTCCCTTTCTCTCTGCTCCTCCCCCTCTCATACTCCCTCTCTCCCTCAAAATAAATATATATACTTTAAAACAAACAAACAAATAAATATGACCCTATAATTAAGCATGCAGAAGAGCTCATTGCTAAATATTGACCTAAAGTACCATATAATATTTGTCTATTTTTTTTAATCAAAGCATCATGCAACTCTAACTAGTGTTCTTATAAGGTGTATCATCACCTTTCTTTTACAGTCATCTGTATAGATAAGTTTTGAAGTTACTTTTGAATCTGAACATTGTATTTAAGAAATCTAGAACCCAAGACTCAGCAGAGAAAGTGGGGGTGAATAACTTTAGGTCCAAATGGTCACAGTGAGGTTAATTAAAACTAACGAAGGATCTGCAGATCTTAGAACACCCACCAAAGGTAGAGTGGTTGTACTTCCCTACTTGTTCTGGAACATACCAGGCATGCCTCTTCAACATTCTCAACCAAGCTCAAATAATTTAAACAGATGAAGAGAAAAATAGCAGAGGATAAGATAAACAGGTTAACCTGAAATCATATTTTTCTATTGGGAAATCTCCCGTCTCTGATTTTAGATAGTTGAGGATGCCAGCAAATATCTGCTGTGAGATTCCAGCGGTCAGAGAAGTTCACCCACACTGAGATAGGCAGGTTACTTCCCTTTTTTATTCTATTCCTACTTCATCCGTGAAGACAGACTATATTATTAAGTCCTTGTCACTGGAAAGAATCATGGTAGAAGAGATTTTTTTGTAAATTAAACAATTTTGTATTACTTTCTGGTAGAAAAATCTTGACCAATTCATTATCTTCAGACTCCGGAATTCTACCAGCCAAATAGTGTTTATCTTCATGGATGGTTTTGGCAGGTTTTCTCTCCTTAGGAAATGAGTTGGAAAATATCAGTGAGACTTCAAAGCAATGGCTCAAGGTTATCTTCTGATTTATGAAATGACTGTTTCCATCACTTATCAGAACACTGAGTCCTTCCTGTGGAATTGCAATCCTAGTATGTAAATAGACTTAGGTGATTGCCAGTTACCATATTCATTGTAAGAAACACCTCTACTGAAAGGTCAATACCGAAATGATAGAAGTCTAAAAAATGTGTGAGGTATAGAGGATGTTTGGTGAATGTAAACCTTTGGAAATTGGGAAACACAGTTTTGTATTACCTAATTTAGGCTCAATGTTATACTTTTCCAAATTAGGGCATTACTCTTGCTACAGAGGTCCTGCTGATTTCCCCCACTTCTGATTTCCCTTGCTCTCAGTAATGGAGAGTCAAGAGCAGTAGATCTCCTTCTGATAATACCCGTCTCGTTATCTGATCTTGCACAAATTACAGAGCCTTTGCAGTCCTTAGTTTTCCCACCCCTTAAATAAGAATCATAGTCCAGAGAACCTCAGAGTAATATTAATTCGTTAATTAACTAATTAATTAATTAAAAATCTAGATGCTGCCCCCAGAGATGCTGATGCAGGAGATATTGGTGAGCTTGGTAAATAAATATATTTATATGTTTTTAGAGAACTTTCTGGATGACTTTGTCCATGAGCTCATTGTAGGCACACTGACTATCTAATATCTAATATTATATAATCTCTGAGGACTTTTACAGATCTACCAATATGAAATCTATTCTATAGTAGTAGAAAATTTTTACATGAAATAATTTCCACTACTCAGGGTTCCCAATCCTTCAAATGGCAACTTCCGAATCATTCTGTACATTCTTGGTGACAATAAATAGCCACCCATTTCAGTGGGTACGGAGAAATAAAAGAACAGTGGGGGGAATATCTAGTCAATTAAACCTGGCTTGATAATTGCACAAATATCTCTGGGCAGAAAGCTCTTTTGCTTTTTCCTCAGTTGTGCGGTTATTTAAATGTACCAAGTCTGGTAACTGAGGGAGGTTGGGACAAAGGGAATACCTACTCCAGTGCGGATACCGGAAAGAGACCCAAAATTGAGGCTCTGAAAAAAGAGGGGAGAGAACCATTACCAGCCTCTAGAAATCTGGGGTTGCTCACTTAAAGTTGTGGCCTTTAAGTGCAAATATATGGTATCTGTCCTTCTCTGCCTGACTTATTTCACTTAGCATGACACCCTCGAGCTCATAGATCTAACAGGAGAAACCTAACAGAGAACCATGGGGAGAGGAAGGGGGAAAGAGAGCTGGGGAGAGAGGGACACAAATCATGAGAGATTATTGAATACTGAAAATGAACCATGGACTGAGGAGGGAAGGGGAGGGAGAGAGGGGGTGATGGTCATGATGGGGGGCGAAGCACTGGATGTTATATGGAATCCAATTTGAAAATAAACTATTAAAAAAATATAGTTGTGGCCTTTAGTAGAGGGACGCGGCCAATCTGCAGTAACTCAGCTGGGAGAAAGTCAGGGTGCTGAATTCCTGACCTCAGTTTCCTCCCTTTTTCCAATGTGCTGTCGATGTGTACTGCCTCTCATTAGCTCTTCCCACACTGGAGAACGGAAGCAAGGGAGAGGCAAAGCATACATAAAGTTAGAGTAAAGTGCAGAGGGATTTGGAGGGACAGAAGGTGATTAATCTGCACAAAGACTTAGCTCTTCCTCAGTGTTTTCAAACCTCCGTGATTTGAACTACAGAATCTTCTTTTTAAAATCTTGTTTCTTACGTATTTACACAGATGCGTCCTGTTTAGCTCCATAACCCAGCTCAGAGGTCTTCCGTTCTGTCAAGTTGTCCTTGGCCTTTGCCACAGGCAGTAGCAAGCCCCTCTGTATGCTAAGAACCAACTTTTATAAGTTTCCTTTACACATCATGTTTTAGTCCCAGACTAAAATTATTATTGAATCTCTCATATTTTGAATAATCGATGTCAAAGTGTCCTTGAAGTTTTGTAAAACAAATTGAGGAGTCTGCTAGAACAGACTGCTTTTTGGTTTTCACTGACACATGGCAACATCCATGGCTGATTTGCTCTTTCTTTTCTTGTTAATATGCCCACCTGAGAAATCACAAACCATGGGAATATTGCTTAGTAAGCATAGAAAACTAGATGAACTTTGCAGAACAGCCTCCTGGGTGGGCCTCTAGCTCTGACATCCTGACATACCCATTCTCACCATACAGGTGGATTAGCCAGAGAAAATCGAATAATTCTGTGAGGTGGTTCTAACCCACCTTCTTCTCATCTTCATCTCTGGCTTACCATCATTTTTTTTCTGATCTCCAAGACATGTAACCTCCATGTCACTGAATTATTTGAAATAGGACAATTCTATGTGCATGGACATTTAGTCTTCTCTACATATAGTACCTTTCACTTATACATTCCGGTGGGTACATCTAATCAATTATATCGAACTTAGAAAACCTTCTACTAACTAATATTGGAAAACAATGTCTTAGAAAGCTGGTTTTTTATAAACATATTTGTTTAGTGGATTCTTTTGACCATTTATTTCAAATACCTTTGAATGACATATATATGCATATATATATATACAGATTACAATTGAATAAGATGTTAAATTTAAAGGCTTTAGAGTAATATCTGTTTCATAGGAAACTCTCAATAAAAAAGTTATGTGTGATGTTAATGACAGCATCTTACATATGGAAAACTTATTCCTGAGAAGTAGGTATTAGTGGGACTCCATTTATTATGAAGAGAACTTTAAGACTGAATTGTTACTCAAATTTCTTCACTGAGAGAAAAGCAACAAATCTCACATTCAAATTCAGCTCTTCTGATTTCCAAATCTGGTGACATTTTACTATATAGTTTCTTCCTATGGCAACCAGTGTGTACCCCTTTGTGCACTTATTTTGTCATAGTATCACCTGTTATTTTCTCACACCTGAGTTCATGATGTCTCAAATATGAAACCAACACCCGTTCAGCCAAGGGAGCTTTGAGAAACTCTATGTGGGGGCTTGATATGCTGTTGTGACAAAACAGGTTATTTTCTTACATGGACCCATATCTCTGGGTGCAAAGCTCCTGAATTCTCTTGACACTTTAATACCTCTGTGGGTTGACGTCTTAATTCCATTTCTTCTGAACTCGGGAGTCTTGCTTGTTATTGCCGTCTGTTACAGGCTGAACTATGTCCTCCAAAACTTCATGTTACGAATGCCTAACTTCTAGTACTTTAGAACGCAACTGTGTTTAGAGATTGGGCTTTAAAGAGGTAATCAAGTTAAAATTAGGCCATTCACGTGAGGCTTAGTCCAATATCAATGGTCGTCCCTCTAAGAAGAGGAAATTAGGATTCACAAAGGGACATGAGGATGTGCACGCAGAGAGGAAAGACTGTGTAATGACACATCAAGAAGGTGACCATCTGCAAATCAAGGATAGTCGCCTCTATAAAAAACAAAAACAAAAACAAAAAACAAAACAAAACACCCTACGGACACCTTCGTCTTGGACTTCTGGCCTTTAGAACTATGAGAAAATTAATTTCTGTTGTTCAAGGCACCCAGTTGGTGGCATTTTGTTAAGGTTACCCCAACAGACAAAGATACTCCATTCTCTTGAGGAATCCTGATTTGAGCTTACACACGTTTTGTGGGTTAGCTTTTCTGCTCCCTGTCAGTCTGTATGGCTAGACCACAGAGGCTCCCTAACTTCATGCTCCCAATTGTACTTTCCCCCGCTCTGCCTTTAGCCTGACTTAATAGAACTTCCTGATGTGACAAACCTACCTGTGGCTTCTGACAGCAGCTGTGGTTTTCACTAAACTATTGTCAGCAGGTGCGATGGTGGACTTTGCCCGCCCTTTGATAGGAGATATAAACAACTGCCTAGCTCCCACCATTTGCGCGGCCAGCCTCCCCGTACTCCTCCTGAATTCTGAATAAGCTCTGTGGTTTCTCACTTCTAGACTGACTCAGTACATCCCATCCTTGGACTGAATTTCTGTCCACTCCCACCTTCCCTTTGCCTGGCCAACTCCTACCAATCTTTCAACTCTCCACTTAGAAATAACCTCTTCGAGAAGCTTCTTCTTAAGCCACAAGACTGAGTTAGCCCACACATCCTCTGCTACCCCCCAACACGAATATCTTATATTGCTGCTTAGAGGTTCTCAAACTTGAGTGTGCATCAGAGTCAAATCTAGGGCTTGTTAAAACAAACACTGCTGGGCTCCAGCTCAGAGTTTCTGGTTGAATAGACTTGGGATGAGTTCAATAATTTGCGTTTTTAACAAGGTCCCTGGTGATACAAATGCTGCTGGTACTGAGCCCATCCTTTCAGAACGACTGCTACAGATGAATAGCCTGTTTCCTTCTATGAACCTCCTGTCATTTTACCTCCAATAAATTGCACTCTCTTTAAGGGTAAGAATTTTGTCTTTCCAATCACTGTGTGCCCAGGATTTTGGGCAGAGCAAGAGGCATGGATACTCAACAAATACTCATTTAATATATAGATGAGTGAACATGAGGATTCTTCAAAGGAATACTTTTTAGAAGAAGAGCATAATCAAGAAGATTGTGTACCAAAGATATTTTTAAAAGTATACATATAAGAGAATCCATACTCTTTTAGGAAAGGCTAAGTGTCTGAAGCCATAATGTTGTTTATTCTGTTTTATACTAGTTTTATTAAAAACTTGACTAGGTTATTTCACCTCAGTGAAATGTTGTAAAATGGATAGCTGGAAAAGGAAAGTGTAAAAGAAGATGTGAAAATGATGCATTAGGAAAACCGGTCATTAAGGACCACAGAAGGAAGCCAGAAAGCAAATACAAAACAGAGGAGGCTCCGAGATCCAGGACTCCTCCACTGGTAAAATTTCAAATCACAAATCAGAGTCTAGGAGATGGAAGGAATAAAACCTAAAGGTACTTGCTTAGACAGTTGTGGTCTGACTCTGAAGACATTGTCCATGGAAGCAGAAACAGCTGTGCTCCCTTCTGGCTCCGTTGCTTTACAAGAGTAAATTTATTGAAGTTTTAATGTGCCCTGCAGCCCCCCAAGGCTCCATCCCAACTTCCATTTCATGGTCCCAATCGCCCATTATGGCAGGGAGTGCGGGGCAGGGACCCAGTGGGCCACCCGACACTGACTCAGCTGCAGCTACATAAATATTAGTGCTCTGGGGCCACTAAGAAGGAAAGAGTAGTAGTGATTTCCCAGCTCCACAGCCCTCTCTCCAATGTTTCTTTGACTTTTATAAAATAACAAGACAATCGGGAGAAGAACCCCATTTTGCTGACTAGCCAGCTCACCAGCAGTTTATGTTTCTATGGACTCAAGAGAGCAAGACAATATCACTTCTTGAACATCTAAGGGGGTGAAAAAAGTCTCCTGGGTTTGCTGACCCAGTTTTATCTTTAGTCATCCAGGAAAAGGTGAGCTCTGAGATTCATGTCACTGGCTAAACATTCTTTCTACACGTTAGTTCTCAGTGTCTAGAAATCTAATCCAGCCTTCACGTCAGTATCACACTATTATCAGTATAACATAGACATTGTATATCAGCACTTTTCTCTTTGATATTCTTCAGGGTCCCCTTCGTCCATAGCTAGGGTCCTAACTTGTCTCACTCTTCAAGGGCATTCCTGGTTTACTCTCTCAGTGGATAATTATTAATAACACTTCTCTTCTTCTTTCAAAAGTGTTCAGATTATGTATAATCACAGGGCACTTGGATGGTTCAGTCAGTTAAGCATCTGACTTCAGCTCAGTCATGATCTCAGTGGTTTGTGAGTTTGAGTCCTGCAGCAGGCTCAGCACTGACAGTATGGAGCCTGTCTGAGATTCTCTCTCTCTCTCTCTCTCTCTCTCTCTCTCTCTCCCCCATTTGTCCTCTTCCTCTCTCTCTCTCTCTTTCAAAAATAAATAGATAAACTTAACAAAAGGTTATAAACAATCACTCTATCAATAGCATCGCATATGAGGCTTTTATGGTCTGGCTCCACCTTAACATCTGTTGTCACCAGTTCTCCCCCTGCCTGATTACTTTCTCTGATAATTACTTTCCTGACCCTCTGCACCTGCAGTTCCCTCTTCCTGGATGGTCTTCTCCATCAGCCCTCAGCTAAGCCATCCCTTTATTAAATACCTACTTCCTCCCCGGGTTGTGCTTCAGAAGCTTCACAGTGTCTTCTCTGACCTCAGTACTCGCTTCAGAGCTCCTGTAGCACAGCAAACGTATGCTCCTGATAGCACTGGATACCTTCTTTGTAAATGTCTACACCTCAATCTATATTCCAGCGATAAATCATTTTCAAGGATAGTGGTTATGTCTTTTCATCTTTACATGGTTAGTGAACAAATAAATATAAAGTATATACCTACCATGACCTAAGGGAAGACAGAAATAGTTTGGAAGCAATATCCACTTTTGAGAGTTCTCCATATCCCATTTTTTTGTCTGAGTACCTAAACTAATACGAAGCAACACATGCATGGCAGGGATCTGTTTAAAGACATCTTCAGGAGCACCTGGGTGACTCAGTGGGTCAAGCATCTGACTCTTGGTTTCAGCTCATAATCTCACGGTTCATGGGTTCAAGCCCCACTTTGGACCTCCCACTGACAGTGTGGAAGCTGCTTGGGATTCTCTCTTTCTCCCTGTCTCTCTCCCCTACTTTCTCTCTCTGTCTCTCAAAATAAATAAATAAATTTAAAAAAAATAAATAAAAGCATTTTCATATCTACCTCTCTTGTTGAGGAATAACATATCCTTCCTAGCTGGAGAAACCTGGGTGATGGCTTCCTAGCATGGTCAAGAGTTTTACCAGTACTCTAGTGAGTTTAGCCTTGTCTGTCTCCTACAAATAACCAATGAGAAACTCCTCCTAAGTGTTGGTGAGAACTCTTTGAGTAGCCTTGCTCTCCAAGTTGGATGCACTGCATTAGCCTTGGCTATGAGTACACTGTATGTTGACAGCAGAACTCATGACCTACAGGCCAATTTTGAACATACCTTAAGACTCCTGATACTTCTGGGAAACAATATTGCATGAAGACAGTTCCAATACTAGGAGGGATTGATACTAAATCTACCAATACTAAAATGGATTGATTTGGAGTATTTGCTGTCTCTCCCAAATTCTTTAGTTCTAAGTGTGTTTTACAAATTCTAATATTGGCTGAAAGGTTGGAGATCCACATAAGTATCCTGTATTCCTCAGCCTTTAGCTTGTGGAATGCCCACACCTTGAATATTTTCTGCCAGAGGATGCTTCAAGGTCCAGTTTCTCAAGCTATTTGATCCACTGACTACATTTAAAGCAAAGTTTGCAGAAAGTCTGGGATGATCTTAATGAAGGAGACTCAGTCCCAAAGGTTAATGGGGTTGTCATTGTGTGAAGAGTAACATTTTTCAATGGTGACGAAGTGACACTCAACAGCTTTCAAGCTACCTCATCCATCATCGCTTTGGATTGTGTTTTGCTACTGATGTAAAGTTTAATATAAAGAAGTCCACAAAGCATCATGATTCCTTTTCCCACACTGACCCCAGTGGTACATGTCAGCCAACATCTGGGCACCGCAGCTGTGAGCCTTTTGAGAAGCCTGTGCATACGCCTCTTTCCAGGGGTAATTTTCTGAATAACACATGTGCTCGTTTGAAGAATGCACTCTGACCCTACAGGCACCGGTCCTGGTGTGATGGGTCCTATAAAATATTTAATCACGGATTTTATTATTTTCATCAAAGGAAACAGAGCATCAACATTTCAGTAAGTAAATGAAGGAACAAAACAAGACTTGGCCATGGACATTAGTACTCACACCCAAATGGAAACTTACTAACAAAGGCCTTTCCAAAACAAACCTAAGTCCTTATGTGTCAGGACAAACTACAGTTATTCTATTTTTTCTTTTTTTAGTGTTTATTTATTTTTGAAAGATAGAGAGAGCATGAGTGAGGGAGGAACAGAGAGAGAGAGAGACATGGTATCTGAAGCAGGCTCCAGGCTCTGAGCTGTCAGCACAGAGCCCAACGTGGGGCTTGAACTCATGAACCATGAGATCATGACCTAAGACCAAAGTCAGATGCTCAACCACCCCTAACAGGTTAATTTAGATGCTTTGTTTTAAAATCATTTTTGTTGCGTCCATTTTTAGGCTTCACTATATTCTGTATGTTAAGATTTGCAAATATCAGCTGCCCTGGCACAAAGTGACACTTCAACTGAAATCATTTCCCCCAAACTTTCCCTTGTCCCAACTTTGGATGTCCTCGGGTCATGAACGATTTTGATTTTCTACAAGATCGTCAACATTTTGTAGAAAGAGACTCTATTTTACTCACTACTAATCCTCTAAATTATGCTTATGATTCTAATTTTATTCTCATGTTTTAAGGTTTTCATATGACTATTTCACAAACTTTCTGCCCCATTATTAGTCATTCACAAGATTTTTAAAATGGCCACGGGGCCCATGAGAGGCAAATAGTAAGCCTATTAACGTGACGATGTGAAGCCTAGAGAAAACTTATACAGATTCGCTTTCTGCCCAGTGAGCTCTACAAAGCTCATGTGATCCTGGGGCGCCTGGGTGGCTCAGTTCGGTTAAGTGTCCGGCTTCGGCTCAGGTCGGGTCATGATCACACGTTCGTGTGTTCAAGCCCCGCATCGGGCTCTGTGCTGACAGCTCAGAGCCTGGAGCCTGCTTCAGATTCTGTCTCCCTCTCTCTCTGCCCCTCCACACTCATGCACTGCCTCTCTCTATCTCAAAAATAAACACTAAAAAAAAAATTTTTTTTTAAAAGCTCATGTGATCCTCACAGGAGATTTTCTGTAGGTTGGAAAGTTAGTCAGACTGAACCAACAACAATGCAGCAGTACAGGGAATGCGTTCTGTGCCATGTGAAGGCAACTTCCACACACTTGTGCTCAGTGGCACAATAACACACACACACACACACACACACACACACACACACACACCTACTCATGAATCAGGTCGGCAAAAGCTGTCATGTGTTCAGTTTAAATCCAGAGAGGGAAAATATATCCATCCCTACCCCCAAGTCTGGAAGATGAAGGGGGCCGTGTTGGGGGAGAGAGGGTGGGCTAACCTGAGGTGAGGCTAAGTGGAAGGGAGACTTAGAGCTTGCAGCACCGCCTCCACAAGGCTGAGAAGGAGGCAGGAGGCGCCAGGGGCACCCATGACACTCTTGGCTTACTTTGCAGTTTCTCCAGGAACACGGGCCGCTCTGTTACTCCCAGCAAATGGCTACTCCATCAAGGAGAGCCGTAGGGCGGCCTGGTAGGGTTTCATTAGGCTTACTGACTCTATGCACTGGCAGGTGTGAATGGCAAAATCCAATTATTTCAACGATTTCACAACAAACCTTGGAATAATTATCTATTAATTAGAAAGCATGCAGTCTTCACAATACTATCGCAGGCAACAGGACGCTGTGTAGGAACAGGAATGGGAAATAAAAGTGATGCTCACTGGGTGTTGTATGTAAGCGATGGATCACTAAATTCTACTCCTGAAACTAATATTACATTTTATGTTAACTAACTGGAATTTAAATAAAACCTTGAGAAAAAAAGAAGGAAGGAAGGAAGGAAGGAAGGAAGGAAGGAAGGAAGGAAGAAAGAAAGAAAGAAAGAAAGAAAGAAAGAAAGAAAGAAAGAAAGAAAGAAGGAAAGAAAGAGAAAAGGAGAGAGGGAGAGAGAGGGAGGAAGGGAAAGAAAGAAAGACAGAGAGAGAGAAAGAAAGACACAGTGAGCAAGTAAAAGAAAGAAAGAAAAGGAAAAGGGAGAGACAAAGGGAAAGAGACAGAGAAGGAAAGAAAGGAAGGAAGGAGGAAGGAAGGAAGGAAGGAAGGAAGGAAGGAAGGAAGGAAGGAAGGAAGGAAGGAAGGAAGGAAAAGAAAGAAGGAAAGAGAAGGAGGGAGGAAGGGAGAAAAAGAGGGACACCTAGGGGCTCAGGCAGTTAAGCTTCAGACTGGCTCAAGTCATGATCTCCTGGTTTGTGGGTTCGAGCCCTGCCTCAGACTCTGTGCTGACAACTCAGAGCCTGGAGCCTGCTTCAGATTCTGTGTCTCCTTCTCTCTTTGCTGCTTACCTGCTCATGATCTGTCTCTCTCTCTCTCAAAAATAAATAAACTTTAAAAAAAAAAGTTTAAAAAATAGAAAGAGAAAGAAAGAAAAAAGAGAGAGAAAGAGAAAGAAAGAAAAAAAGAGGAAGTTAGTGTCCCCGGTCACTTGGTGTCTCAGTGCCCCTAGCCAGCACCTTTCTCTTTTCTGAACGTGACCCCCTGAAGATGTAGCTAAGTGCAGAACTGCATGCTTCTCCCCCATTTGTCTCCTTGTTTCCAATGCACAAGGGTCTCCATCTCCACAGAAAACAAAATGTACGCCAAGCAGGTTTAAGACTAAGCAAATGCTACGTGGACAGGTTAAAATACAAAAGGAGAAAACTTTTTTATATTTTACTTTTTTATTTCATTTCATTTATTATTTTATTTCATTTCAATTCATTTCATTTCACTTTGCCTTTAAGGATTTTAAGTACAAACACAGAGAGAGAACTAGAAATAAACATCATTCTAAAATTTGTATTATTACAACACATTTATTTTTTAGGCAGGAAAGTATTAAACTAAAGAATTGCTCAGATGACCAAGTCAGGAGCAAAAACCCCTGGCCCAGGGAGGCACGAAAACAAAACGCCGATCTTGAAGAGAAAAATTGGCATGGATTAATTTCTGCCGGGGGTTCAACATGCTACAGCATAGCAAACACATAAGAATCGTGCTGGGTCTTGATTTGTCAGATTCCTTTAATTTACTAAGACTGCATATTAAACGAAATTGTTAGCAGCTGGTTGTCTACAAAAACCTAGCTAAACTCCTGGGAGCTATTGTATAGCTGTTTTCTTAAAATCTGTCCCAGTGGGCACCAAATTGATGTTGGAATGAAAAAGATAACTCTACCCAAAGTGCCTTATTTCAGCCATTCAAATGCATCTTCAGAAACCCAGGGGACATTTTCCCTGAACACTGTATTCTGTATTGCTGAAAATAAGGTTTCCTCCCCCAAACTTCGGGGTGCTCCCTTCACTCTGGTAGAGTTTCTCCTGAATTCCCTGGCCTGTGCCCACCTACCCTGGGCCCTCTTTGCTCACAGAAGATCACGGCAAACTATGTGTGTAACCCCAGGCTTCGGGCTTGAATCTGTTCTCCTTCCTGAAGCCTCAGCTTTCTCAAACTGCCTGTGATCCTGATTCCCTACTTGCAATGTCTAAAGGGCAATTGGATGGCCTGCAACTAGGAGTAAATAGGACTTTTCCTTAAGACAACCAAATAAGTCACAACAGCAAATGAAGGCATAGTCTTGAGCTGAAGTATTAAATATTGTGGAAAATCTACCACTGGAATCATGTTTTAACAATTAGACAAAACTTTGGCTTTTTCTTTCTTTTCAGGAAGAAATCTTCCTTTCTGCTAACAAATTGATTTGTTATAAAATTCTGGTTCAGCTTGGCCCTACTTTTTTACCCAGTTAAACAGATGACTTCTGAAAAATCAAGGTTTCAGTGCTAACTTTGCGCATTTGACCACTTTCATTTTCTGATATTAGATAATTAATGAATTTTGTGTTGTAATGCTTTGTCACCTCAAGAGCATTTGGGAAAAATGTTTCTTGTGCCTACTACGTAAGACCCTAAATGAAAGAGCATGCTCAAAAGAATGCTTTATCTTGATGCATAAAACATATTGAATATTTATGATTTTAATTGCTATACACCATGTGCATACTCGTTTGTACAATTACATCCATCTTTAAAGGGCAAGGGGGGAGGATGATTTTATGACTCTATAATTCACATGAGCAAGTCACTGAAAATTTCTGTTAACTCAAAATAAAAATTTATTTAAATATTCTTTGGAGAAAAAAAAAAAACCCTGAGGAATCCCTATATGGTAACAGGCATTTCTGCTCGTTTGTGAAAAATCTAAATGCTAGAGTACATTGCTTTTGGATAAAGGGGTAATATTGATTATTTCTTAGACTTTCTGCCTTTCTGCTAAATGGATAATTCAGAACTGGGAGATGCAGTTCTATTTCTGTTTGTTGTTTACAAAAAACACATGCTAATGTAACAGTGTATGAGTAATTAAAGGAAAAATGCCAAACACGCCGTGACATCCAAAATGCATTTGGCTGTTTGCTTTTACTATACGCTACTTTCTTCCTCCAGCTTACCCCCTCCAAGACTAAGAATATTTTTCGAGTGAAGCTAAAAATAGCCAGCCAAGCCTAACAACTGGTTTCTGATTGGCTCAGAGCAAAGGCCACTCAGCCAATGAGAGTTTCTGGGAACAAAAGCAATTCTTTTGTGTGCGAGATGCTCAACCCACGTCAAAACAGCTTCAGGCTGTAGAAATGATTTTGGTGGAGATTTAACAAGGTAATAATGCATTTCAGCCCTCTGAAAGGTTTGAAGCAGAACAAAGGGAGTAGTGAAATCTACAAAACAAATGGAGCGGTTAGGCTTTCGGGGGATGAATCACGCGGGTTCCAGAGCTACACACATTTGCAAACCCAGAAAAGCAATAGCGCCAGGATTTTTTTTTCTTTCTTCTGAGATTTTAACTTTTTTTTTGCAAGCGTTTTCCCTTCCCCCCCAAGAAAAGCAATCGAAGATGTATTCTCACTATCCACAAGTTTTTTTGCGCTGATTTGCCGATGAATAGAAAGCAATTCGTCGGAGATTCCTTTAAATCACGCGGAGAAAACAAAGACTTTTGTGCCTTGGATAGTAGATAATTTACTCCCAAAACTTTGGACTCTGGCGTCTGGGCACCAAAAACAGCCCGTGTTCTCAAAGTAAAGGCAATTCTTAATTAATGCTCGGACAGCTCTCAAGATAAGCAAAATAAACGGGGACTAGTTTGCAGGCAAAGGCATTGAATTCTGTGAGGTTTTGGCCACCGTCAAGACCTTGTGCCTGTAGGGGTCGCTGTTACACAGCTAACGAACCTCTTCAGAGGACCTTTCCCCCTTTCATCTTAAAAGAAAAGAGAAACTGGGTTTGGTAGGTGCCTTTCAGGTAGGACAAAAGGGAGCGGGGAGACGGTGTTTGAAACCCTTAAGCAGGGTTTATGGTCATCACTATGAAACAAAGCATCCCTTAACAATACAGATTACTTCACATGCAACTGAAATGCCGTACAGCACAAAATGTTGCTACAGTAACCACTGGAAATGTTACGTAACACATAAGCGCTCATATGCCATTTCATGGCTTTGAACTGACTTTACTGAATGTCTAATTCAAAGATGGCAGATGCTTGATAGGCTCCAAGTTTTTAGGAAAGGCGCGAGGGCATATACTGTAACCTTTTACATAAGGAACCTGTACAGGTTACGAAGTCCAGAATACTGTTGGCAAAGTAACACACATAACAGTTAATTATCTACATGTTCTCTTCCCAGAAGACTACAGGTTCACACTCTTTTTTGTCTTTGATATAGCTTTTATGATAAATAATTAGTGAAGGAAACTTTAAACGTTTTTCTTGGTGTGACATAAAAGACCTAAAAAAATCAAACATCTCTGTAAAATGGAATCATATTTTTATTGTGTGATCAGGTGTAATCAAAGAGCAGTATTTCTTAAGAGTTACCTTTGTAAAGAAATGCAGTCTGTCTGTGGTAAAATACTGTATGCTAATTATTAGTCCCAATTGCCTTTAGGAGTTTGTAATAGATCTTTTGTCATAAAACAAGGAAGGGGAGGGGGGACTTTGCTGAGAGGTGTGTCCTATTCACCTAACAGTACAAACACTGGAATGATTGTACACCGTTTTTCCTTTCCTTTTCTTCTCTTTTCCTTTCGTTTCTCCTTTCCTTTCCCCTTTCCTTTCCTTTCTCCCTTTCTCTCTTTCCTTTGTATATATGTGTGTGTGTGTGTGTGTGTGTGTGTGTGTGTGTGTTCAGTTTATTATAGTCTTCTTTGGAAAAAGAAAAAGAACAATATCTTAAGACATTAAGGCCAGGGGTGGCTGGGTGGCTCAGTTAGTTGGGTGTCTGATTTCAGCCCAAGTCATGATCTCAGGGTTTATGAGTTCAAGTCCCACATGGGGCTCTGTGTTGACAGCTCTGAGACGGGAACCTGCTTCAGATTCTGTGTCTTCCTCTCTCTCTGCTCCTCCCCGGCTCACAATCTGTCTCTCTCTCAAAAATAATTTAACATAAAAATTTTTTAAAAAGACATTATGACTAGACAAAGAATCTATATCCTGAAAAGCACAGCTAGAACTAGAAGCTGTAGATAATAAATCTGAAGACCAGAGACTCACAGGCGGGGCCCCAAAGATTCCAGGTTTATATCCCTGAACAACTCAGTCCCTAGAGGATTGTGTATATGTAGCTTTCAACATGAAATGTCTGGGGAAAATGTAGGTTCTGTTCTCCTGCAGTAGTGTTGTGGGTTTCATAGTCTTGGCTTTATCATATTGGCTCAGAGCCAGTTAAAGGAATTCATCACCAACTATGTAGCTACGGCAGCCCATGAGGGGGTGTACAGTGGTTCGTGTAGAAGTAGGATTGGGACATTGCAGCAAAAGAGGCCCTGGGCCGTGAGAGCCAGGTGCCTTATCTCCTGCTGCCTGGCAGCTGCCGAGTTGCCCAACCCCCAGCCCTGAACGCTGCCACTGTGTCATCCACAGGGAGCTCAGTAAAGAAGAGAAGGGAGAAAGAGAAGCAAAAGTCCTCTTCCATCTGGCAGCACCCAGCACACAGGTGGTTACCTTCCTCACCTTTCTAGGAGCCCGCACTAGACATCAGAACTGCTTTCTCTCCACATCTGGTCATGAGTAGTATAAAGCCTAATATGAATGCCTGCATAAAATGTAAATTTTAAAAGTATTGTTATTGGGGCACCTGGGTGGCCTAGTCGGTTAAGCATCCGGCTTCGGCCCAGGTCATGATCTCATGGTTCCTGGGTTCGATCCCTGCATGGGGCTCTCTGTTGTCAGCACAGAGCCTACTTCAGATCCTCTGTCGCCCTCTCTCTCTGACCCTCCCCTGCTCGTACTGTCTCTCTCTGTCTTTCAAAAAAATAATTTAAAAAATATATTATTTTTTTTTCTATTTCTCCTTTGTGTCCCTGTCATTTTGAACCCATGTTTTCTATTCCAGGGGGAAACATAATCTGCCTCAGGTTCACCCCTTTGGGGAGGGATGTGGTAAGGCAAGAAGCAGAAGACTGGATTTGCCTTCCAAGCCTGCACCGATAATTCAGAAAAGAGTCACACTGCCTGGAGGTCTGGGAGCGTGGATCTACAGCCTTGGTCTCTGGATGAATGTTGGGAGGCAGGATGACCCCAGAGTTCAACGTCAGGTATTGGAAGCCCACCGAAGTCAAGTGGTAGAGGGAGAGGTGATCACTTCGAGGCTCCCTGACCTCCAAAAATTCCCACCTGAGAATGTTATGTAAACATTTGAGAGCTCCCAGACCTCATGGAGATCCTTGGGTAGTGACAAAGTCAGAAGTGGCCATGTAAGCTGGGAAATGACACTCTCTTCCCCGGTTCTGAGGAAAGTTTAAGCATCATGCTCTCTGGTGCTTTTTCAGAAAGGCGAGCGGATATCTTGACAGTACAGTGAAATTGGGCATTGGAGTTAAAAGTAGGTTAATTTACAAAAAATAATACAGGGCACCTTTGCTGGCTCAATCAGTTGAGCATCCAACTCTTGATCTCAGCTCAGGCCATGATCTCATGTGGAGAGATCCAGCCATGTCTGGCTCTGTGCTGGGTATGAAGCCTGCTTAGGATTCTGTCTTCCTCTTCCTCTCCTCCTCCTCCAAGCATGAGCATGGACTCTCTCTCTCATAAATAAATAGATAAATAAATAAGACAAATACAAAGGCCATTTCTTGGATATCTGAGATTTAATCATATAAAAATCATACTTTACATTTTCCAATAACTGTTATTCATCACTTCATTTGGTCCTGAGCACTATCCTAATGGAATTAGATATTTATCACTCAGCATTAACGAAGGAAGCCATTCTCATTTTTATGCAATCCTTCACAACGCTCTCGGGGATTTATCATTATGATAATCTCCATTTAATAAACATTTTCAAGGTTTATAAACACTAAGTTGATTTGCAGTGATCACTCAGGCTCAGGTTCTGGTACCAAAAAAATTGATAATTGAGATACTCTCTTGAGTAATTTTATTTTCAAATCCTCCTCTTTACAGAATTACCTGTATCCCGTATGTTTTTACTATTAATTTTGGAAATAGAGCCACAAACTCTGGAAGAAGCAGCGGCTTGGAAGTTCGATTTTGAGATTAACCATTATGTAAGCACTTAGGATTTAATTAGTTACAGGTACCGTGGAGAAATTGGTCGTAGCTCAAAAGCTAGGAGATCAAGTCCAAAGGATAGAAAAAACAAGAAACCATAGCCACGCACTGAATGGGAGAGGTCTGGTCACCAAGACCAGAAGCCTAGTAATTCTACAATTAAGAGAGTTACTTCTCTGCAATTAGTAGAATTACTTCTACAAAACTGTGGAAGTAATTCTACAAAAAAAGTCTATAATTATGACCTTATGAATAAACAAAATATCTATATCCGGAAAAGCATAGCTAGAAATGGAAGCTATATGGAATAAATGTGAAGTGCAAAGAATTACAGGTAGGCCCCAAAAGTTAGCCCGAAACCCTGGTTACAAATAGCGCAGTTACTTAGGAATCCATACCTCAAAAGGGAATCAAGGCATCTACAATGCAGAAGGAGTTAGTATTTAGGAAAGGATCATTTCTTAGGAACTAGTGCAAATGGCTGTGGATTCTCAGTCCAATATTAGGAATTACAAATGAGTGGACCTACAGCAGGTGTTCTTTCACATTTGTCAGCTCCTAGGCATCAGCAGTGGATAAGAGCACCCTTTTCTGTGAAGCCCATAGGTGGCCTGTTGAATCGTTCTCAACAGTGCCCCAAGAAACTCCAAATAATCCACTGGAATTATAATTTGGGGTCTATAGCAAGCAACCAAGTTAATTGCCTTTTGGAGAATGAAAATTATGGTTCTACAGGGGAGGGTGACCATATATGTCAGATTTCCCAGAATGGCCCTGATTTACATCTCTGGCTGTAGCACAATTATTAATAGCACCCCATGTACTCTCACAAATGTCTCAGTATATACTATAAATTATTCTGTCTCTCTATTGATGAGTCAAATAGCTTGGCATCCAAACTACTTCTGACTGGCTATGTAATCTTAAGGCTGTATAAAATCTGTTAGTCAAGTCAGTGAAGAAAACAGACACCCTAAATGGTTGCTACCATGGAGATAGTACTCATTTTATGTGTATCCATGAGGTCTGATGGACACTTAGGCTCAGATTTCCTTCTAAGAGGAAAGAACACCTACATCCAAAACTAAAATTGAGTGAGCAGTGACGTAAGAGGGACTCAATGAGTTTTGTGTCCTAGGACCAGAGGCTCTGAGATGCGGTAAAAATATTTAATCTAATATTGCTGCATAAATTTCAAGTGATGTTACTATTAGATTTGTTCTTGTATTCATTTTCTGAACAAACAGTCACAAGATGCCTATGATAATGTGCCCATGCCACTCCTGGTTTCCTACTCCTCAGGCGGATATCACCAATTGATCACGGAACGCTTTCCCTCTCAGGACAGACTCAACATGACAATCTTCCTCAAGTGCTCCTGGCGGCCACTCCAGTTAAAAAAAAATTGACACTGGAGCTGAAACCAATGTTCTATCCATGCTTGCTTGGCCTCTCATATGTCAGATGCTGCACTAAAAGATGGAAATGCAGAGAAGCATAAGAAACTATCATTGCTTTGGAGAGGCTTCCTTCCCATCTATTGGAGAAGACAAACACCTAAATTAGGCGAGCTTGTACAACAGATATCAACCATACCATTACCAACTGACAAAAGACCTATATAAAAAAATACTAGAAGAATTATAATGAAGCAGTCCAAGGAAAGACATATTTGCACTTAGAAGCTATTTAAATTGGAACTTGAAGGATAACTAGGAAGAGCTAAGGGTATTCAAAGCAGAAGAAACAATAGCAGACTCAAAGCCATTGTAACACAGAGTGAGGAGGAGTAGGATGGCAGAGACTGAGGAGGGGGGAAGTGTACTGAGGGGCTTGATTTTAGCGGATTCGTGACAAAATACGAATTAGAGCTATGTCCACGCTGCAAACAACTCAGTAGGAATTAAAACATCCATCAATTAATCAAAAATCCTGCCTACACATGAAACTATTTTGATGGAAGCATTTTTTAAAATGAATTAAACAGTAAAGAAATCATTAAATCAACTCCCCCCCCCATTTTGGATTAATGCAGCCAAAGATGCAGATTTCATTATTTCTTGTTTAGTCTTTTACTTCTTTCTTCTCAAATTCCCATGCTAAATAAAGAACAGACAGCCCTGTCTTTCCTAATACATTAGTCAGGTTCTTATATTTATTTGTTTTTCATCCTAAGGTCATGCCAACTTTAGTTACCATATCTTCATTTAAATCTAAAGCATACATTTGCTGAGGACAAAGCAAAAACTGTTACGTATTTTAGCATATGGAAGGTTAGGTTCATGATTTCTAACCCTAAAGTATTAATGGAGATGCACCTTGTAAATTTTCATACCCACAAAACCACAAGACCTCCAGATCAATCTACAGACTATTTTATTGTGTTCCATTCTTTGGAGTTATCTGTGGTTGTATCTACCTTTCCTGGTAAAATTTATTTAGCCTTGTAGACTTGACCTGCACTAATTTTAATCACTGTTTGTCATGGTATCTACCCACCTTATTTAGATAGCTTTGGGTTCTAAACTACCCATTCTTCTACCATGAGAATTATCTTCCAGAGCCCTTGGGAAAAAGCTCCTCATTTCTAATACCAAGTTCCATTCCAAGCACCCTGGGGTTTCCTCTTTGATATCTAAAAATAGTGTCTTCTTAAGAAGTTTTTAAACTTTTGTAGATCATAGACGTCCTGAAATAATTAGGTACATGCCTCTAAGGGGACGACTCATTATTCTGGGTTCATATTTTTACCTTAGCTTTGTTGATACAAAAATATCATTGAATCTATCTATACATGTGATATAGTTTGTAAATTTAAAGGTAGTTTTTCTCAAGATGAATATTAAAATAAATCAGTTTGTTTCCCTTTTTTTTTTTTCAGACAAAAGGTTTTATTTTTTTTCCTTCTCCAGCTATAGTTCTCTGATGGTTAAAACTGATATGAAAGCCTCAAAATATTTTGGGTTTGGTTCAGATAAGCATCTGTGACTTTGAATGTTATTCCAAACTCTTGAGTCCATAAATTAAAAATGTATGAGCAAATGGCTCATGCCAGATTTTTGCTCTCAGATACAATCAGCTCCAGCAACAAAGCATGTGAATGACAAATGCAATATAAATTTTATCTGACCTACAGGCAATCTCCTGCTTATGAACAGGTTCTTTTCCAAGGGTTTATCTGTAAGTTGCTTAGAACCCAAAATCAATTACTCATTGAAACAGTGTGACACTATGGTGGGGAACCTAGGCCAGACCATCAGACTGGGCATGGAATGCCAAGGCTCCTAACTACCTTTTCTAATGGACTCTGACTTGGAGAATAAAAACGGTGTAGTTAGTTATTCAACTCTGCAAGTATGAATTAATTTAGCAACTTACTCAGAGACAGGCAGTACTTTTTTTTTTTTTTAACATTTATTTATTTTTGAAAGGGGCGGGGAAGGGCAAAGAGAGGTAGACAGAGGATCTGAAGCAGGGTCTGCATTGGCAGCACAGAGGCCGATGCATGACTTAAACCCAAGAACTATGAGATCATGACCTGAGCTCAGATTGAGAGTTGGCCACTTAATGCCACCCAGGTGCCCTGACAGGCAGTACTTTTATACAGAGTTTATGAGGACCAAGAGGTTAAGTCATTTGTGCATAGCATTCAGTGCATAGAGGCAGAATTTGAATCCAGGCCTACTGGGTCCAGAAAAGGTTGGAGAGGGGTGGAGAGGGGTGAGGCGGGAAGGTAGTAAGAATGAGGAACTGAGAACAGCCAGGTGTGCAGGAGTTAGGATTAATCTTTAACAGGGTGCCGTTTCATCTTCATTTCTTCCTGCTGTTCCTAATTCCTTTTTAATCTTCTCTATTATTTCTCATTCTCAGACCCTTATTTATTCTTTCTTCCTTTCCTTTTCCTTCTTACACCACTGCAGGTTCTTCTATTAAAAGTGAGTTGAGGACCACCTGGGTGGCGCAGTTGGCTAAGCATCTGACTTCATGATCTCATAGTTCCTGGGTTTGAGCCCCGCATGGGGCTCTCTGCTGTCAGCACAGAACTTGCCTCAGATCCTCTGTTGCCCTCTTTCTCTGTCCCTCTCCTGTTTGTACTCTCTCTCTCTCTCTCTCTCTCTCTCTCTCTGTCTCTCTCAAAAATAAACATATAACCTAAAAATAAATAAGTAAATAAATAAAATAAAAGTGAGTTGAGGGGCACCTGGGTGGCTCAGTAGGTTAAGCATCCAACTCTTGGTTTCAGCTCAGGTCATAATCTTACATTTCAGGGGTTTGAGCCCCACGTCTTGGCTCTGCACTGACAGTGCAGAGCCTGCTCGGGATTCTTTCTCCCTCCCTCTCTCACTGCCCTTTCTTGGCTTGCTCTCTTTCTCTCTCTTCAGTAAATAAATACATAAATACATAAAATAATAGATAAATATATTTTTTTTAAATGGGCGTTGCATGATAGGAAGAACAGAATTGGAGGTGGCTGGGACTGGGTTGACCAGCTGTCCTGCTTTGCCCATGCTTCAGGGATTTCTGGGGATACAGGAGTTTTTGTTCTAATACCGGGAAAGCCCTTGGCAAAGGAGGACTAAGTCGGTCCCCTTCTTGTGTGTACAGCAGGGAGAAGACTCTATGGAGATATGAGGGGGAAGAGACATAAGGGCCAGAAAGAATTCCTCAGGAGCAGCGACCACGGGAAATCTACGTTCGCTAAACTTCAAGCAGCCGGGGGTCGATTCTGAGCTTTAAACTCCAAGTGCCTAGAGAACATTAGGCAAATGTTGCCGCTTGATCATTTCTTCCTACTTCTTAAATGTTATTTGGATAGATTAAGTTTGCTTCTTACCTGGGTAACAAGATTTTGAAGAGTATGCAGGACACAGGGCAGCATCTTAATCTGATGAAAGCAACTAGAAAAACAACTCTGTTCAAAGTTTCCTCATTCTTACAGGAAAGAAATGTTATTTAGATTACTCGACGGTATTTTATGTTTTTTATAGTTTAGTGATTGAAGGAATAGGTGACATTGCTATCAACTTAAATTTTATATGCAGATAATGAATAGTACTCTAATTATCAAAATATATTTTACTAAGAAACAGGTTGAAATGCTATAAGATTCTATGCTACTTACTATCTTCTGGCTTACTATATAAATATAGATTTATTAGTTACTCTTGAATTACTGTCCTTATCTTTTTAAGATTATCATTGGTCTAGAGATTGCTTTTTAGTATTTTAAAATATTATTAAATGAATAAAAACATATTTACTATTATTGATTTTGAATGAGCATTTTATTTTATGAAAGTGCATTTTGAAGAGGTTTATAATGAAAAAGAAAATTCCCAAGGCTGCAAAAATAATAACTTTTGAAATGCTTTATTGATTGTCCAAAGGCCCTTATCACATGTTTTAAATTTTTTAGAGAAGTTGTGTTTTAAATAGAACATTCTTTATGAAATACTTTTCTAGTTGGACAGCAATGCAATCTGTCTAGCTACAACTATAAAAAGGAGTTAAATAAAAATTTGAAATGTCCATTATTTGTGATTTTTATAATTAAAATTCTATATTGTCATATGTAGCAAAACTGAGTCTTTACTAATCTCTTCCTTCTGGCACTAAAATTTAAAAAAAAAAAAAAAACAGAAAGAATAAGGTAAATCTATACAATACCTTTGATTTAAGTCCTAGTTAATGATTGGTCCATTCTTGGTATGGTAACAACTCTAAAATATCAGTGGTGGGGTGCCTGGGTGGCTCAGTCAGTTAAGTGTCCGGCTTCAGCTCAGGTCATGAGCTCACGGTTCGTGAGTTCAAGCCCCATGTTGGGCTCTGTGCTGACAGCTAGCTCAGAGCCTGGCGCCTGCTTCAGATTCTGTGTCTCTCTTTCTCTGACCTTCCCTTGCTCACACTGCCTCTCTCTGTCTCTCAAAAATAAAATAAAAATAAAACATTAAAAAATTAAAAATAAATAAAAATAAATAAAAAAATACCAGGGGCTTATGACATACACATTTAGTTTTTGCTTGTGTAATACGGAATCTGTGAGTGGCTTCAACTCTTCCGGGCCCAGTAGGACTCAACTGAATTTTGCTCCTTATGTCTTATCATTCTGAACCTAGACTGAGGGACCAGCCACTGTCCAGGACATGCCATTTTCACAAGGGGAGCAGCCGCTGAAGCACAGACTGTGCTCTACATAGTCTTTGCAGAGCATTGCCTCCAAGATGGCGCCTCAGCTTCAGCCTCAGTAGGTCATTCCAATGTTCTTCTGTCAGTTAGACTGGCAGTTTCTAGATGGTGTGGTATGTGATACAACCAGTGGATCCCATTTTTGTGGTCCAGGCCTCCACCTCTTTCATGGCGAACTGTCTTTCACTACATTATTTTGTACATAATTCCAAGTATGTAGATCTTGATCTTGTGTAACTCCTGATAGTGGTACCAAGGATCTGAAGTTAGGAAAGGCAAATGTAGAGAATGGATGTCTGTCTATTCTTAGAGTAAAAGACCACTGCCTCTTCCAGAAAAGAAAAGGCCTAATCTAGTCAAATGTCAGCCAAGTGGTCAGTTGGTCTTCTCAAGGAGTTGTGCCATGCAAGGGCTCAGTGTTGGTCCTTATTCCTGGCAGACTGGATATTTAGTGGTGGGAATAGTTAGAATGGTCTTGGTTTATGGGAATCTATGCTGTGGGATCCATGTCAGCCACAGTGACCACTGTATTGATGTGTCTCTTGTGCCTCTTTTAGAGTGGCCAAAGACTGACTACCATTAACTGACTGAGACATTTAAAAGCAAAAACAAACTTGGTTGTTCAGTGCCTCTTCTGTGGTGAATGCTTTTTAATAGAACTAAAATGTTATAAAATAAATTTTATACTTTTACTCACTCCCATATATCCATCAACATATTTCCATATCCGGTATCACTTTACCTGATTTTCCAATCCTTTTCTAGTCAAATCCCTGGCCAGTTGGCCAGGTTATTTGGTACCTTTCCATGAATCTAAATATCTTCTTACTTTAGACCACCTCTCATATCTCACCCAGTGGAGGACCAAGGGTACAATTTGAAGTTCTGCTTACTGGAGAAATTTCTTCTCATCAGCTTATTTTAAAGGCCATTCCTGATTGTGATTATAATGTCGCCACCATCTAGTTTCAGCATATAACCATATATCAAGCTGAAATATCCATAAATCAAGTTTAGACTTTTTCTTCAGCTGGTCTTATAGGACTCCTGTACATGACCCTAGATGCATGCTGAGGGAGAGACACTAGTTCAACCAAAGGGAATGTCATGGAACCCCAGATTTCTTTTACATGCAATTTACTCACATTCTCTGGCCCTGCTTGGCTATATCCAAGATGTATCATTTCCATTTTATAATGGACTGTTCTTGGCCCACTTGAATTGGGAAGTTCAAGATACATGGTCACTTCTCTGACTTGATGGTCAAACATTCCATCTCTACAAGTGCCCAAGAGTATTCCAAGCATTGTTTCTAACATGGTTTACAATTCTCTAGTATAAACAGTATGGTGTTGGTCCAAAATCTCAGAAGACAATGTTATGGTTCTCTCACTGACTCTTGGTATATAATTCACACTGTGCCCTTTCCACAACTGATGGTGCCAATCATATGAGGTTTGCTGGATCATATAGTCCAAGTAGCAGGGTTGTTTGAATTGCAACCAAGATCCACTCCAGAACCTTTTCCAAGTCCAAAACCCCACTGAAACCTAACAGCTTCTTGTGTTACTCAGGATATGAGCCAGACATTAGTCTTGGTTGTGGAATGACTTGTCTACAGAGAACCATCAACTTTTGTGCTTTCTTCTTTATAGGAGAGATACAAAATAATTTTTCCTTTATTTTGAAGAGGATAATCCAGGACTTTCTGGACCCATGACACCTAAAATCTTAATAGAATTAGGTAGTAGGTCCTATGTGTGTATTCTATTTCACTTTGGAGGCTGTATGTCTTACTAAGGCTTTGACCTTGTTAGCCAATTATTTCTTAGTCCACCTTGACCAATTTGAGTTTAATGGAACAGCATTATGTTATGTGAGATGTCCTGATGATTCCGATCTCTTTAGACTATATTATGAGAGAGGGCAAGAGGGTTAACATAACCAAGAGAAAAGAAAAATGTAAGCGTATATTGTTTAGGGTTCACTGTGAATGCAAACTGTTTCTAATTTTCTTTATGATAGTATGGAAGATTCTCTGCAAATGAATTCCCTTCATGGCCCCTCCAACCTCATGAGTCATTATGGTCATTGCAGCTTCCTGATTTCTAGCAGTTAAATGCTACTGCCTGGGCTCAGTTTCTTCAAGTTTTCTGTCATCTCCATTGTTATGAACAAGCTGAGCTATGTGACAGTCTCTTTTAATATCAGTCCTGATCTTTGGAGGAAAAGAGCAATGACTGAATAGTTCATCAGCATATTTCCCATGGTCTTTGTGAATTATGTGTCCTATTGGTTCTTTCATTGAAAATATTATTCTGATTTCTTGGCATGATATGATATATCCATTTCAACAAATTTTCTAGAGTCTTTTACTCCTTTTATGTCTCCACCATCCTTGAGGGCAATTCAGGCATTTCAACTTTACCAAGACTTTCTCCAGGTTTAAGCAGAAAATTTCCCTTATACCTTGGGATCTTTTCTAAGGTAGACCCATGTTTCAAATGAATACTCTCAAGTCAATAACTTTTGCCTCTTCAGTTGTACATTCTTCCTACTGATTAAATATTGTAAAAACCCAGTCCTGCAGGTATTCTTATGACTACTGAAAATACATGACAGCTAGTTCTTGAAGCTTCACAGGATGATTGACTCTTTCTCATTTATTAGTCCCAGTACATTTACATCCCACAGCTGGATTATACTGGAATTTAACCATGCCCTTTAGCCTAGAAGCTAGGAGAGAACGTTGGACCAACATCTGAGGGATGTGCCTTTTTACTTTATTAGGAGGCAGCCTCTGATGCATCTTCCTGCATGAGAAAATTGCTAGCTCTTAATGGAGAAGAGTTGGGCAACTGTGTAAGTTTTCAGATTATAGAGTTTTGGGGAAATTCACCCAGATATCCCAATTATCTGTTTTTATGCCCTCAACTATGCTAAGCAGGGCTCTCACCTTGGCACAAGAACACGCCTCAACTGAGGATCCAATCATCTTTGCAGGTCAGTGGCCCTAAATATCAGAACCTAAGTTTGCTCTCCATTTTTCCATTGCAAAAAGACTGAGTACTATTTCCAAGCTCCTCAAGATGTCCTCTTGCTTTTGTACTTACATCTTAGCTATTTGTTAACCACATTCAGTTTCTCATCATCTCTCTTAAGGTCTACAATGCAACTCACTAATAATCAGCCAAATCCATTTTATTTCTGTGGGTTCTTTGTTCCATATTTTTCAAATGCCTGAACGTTATCTTGGCTGGGGAATTCACATTTACCAAGACATTCTCCAAACTCACCGTTGATGAGATTTTTATCTCTTGAACTGCAGTTTTGTACCAGAAACTATCTATGATCCACATACCACTTGAGAAGAGATTCTTTTCTCGTAGGTGGCAAATAATCCAGTTGCAACGCTTCATCTGATTCACTGACATCACAGATTACTTCCAGTATTGATTGTGTTAGTTAGTTCTGGGAAGCAGAAACCAAAATTGAGTTAAAAGTGCAAATAATGTATCAGGGGCGGGGGGAACTCATGAAACACAAAAACTCAACAGGGGCAGAAATGCCTGTGGAAACCCTTCAACCTGGTGAAGGTCTGGCTCATTTGAAGGGAGAGAAGGAAGGCTGAAAAATTGGGTAGGATGAGCCTCACACCACAGTGCTTCTCTGAGAAAATCTCAGATCAAGGGAGCTCCATTGGAAATACTGCTCTTTAAAGAGTCCTGGGCGCCTGGGTGGCTCAGTCGGTTAAGCCTCCGACTTCGGCTCAGGTCAGATCTCACATTCGTGGGTTCGAATCCCGCATCAGGCTCTGTGCTGACAGCTAGCTCAGAGCCTGGAGCCTGCTTCCGGTTCTGTGTCTCCTTCTCTCTCTGCCTCTCCCCCTCTCATGCTCTGTCTCTCTCTGTATCAAAAATAAATAA
>NC_043709.1:27667237-27678314 GCF_006229205.1 Suricata suricatta | reverse complement strand
GAGAGATCATGAGCAGGAGAAGGTCAGAGAGAGACACATACAGAATCAGAAGCAGGCTCCAGGCTCTGAGCTGCCAGCACAGAGCCCAATGCAGGGCTCGAACCCACGAACTGTGAGATCATGACCTGAGCCGAAGTCAGATGTTCGACTGACTGAGCTACCCAGGCACCACATGACGGGTTTTCTTTCTAAAGGAAGTCTGAGCAGCAGACATCCATGGCTGCCCTAAAGACTCATTAATATCGAATCATTTGAACAATTTATTCAAACAACGAAGCCCTGCAATACAACACAGTACAACTCTGAACAGTGTGTGATTAACGAAAACTACAAGATACTTGTTTTGTAATAAACTTCTTTTCAAAAATTGTTACTTTTATCACTCTTCCTGTAGGTATCTTTAAACATCCATCCTTTTTTACCTCCTGGTTTGTCAAAAATGTGCCTTCCTCTTTTATATTTTTTGAAATAAAATTTACAGCATTATATTTATTTTCTTCTTTATGATATTGTTTTTTGCATAAAAATCTATGCATTTTGTTCATCTTTCTAATGAGGAAAATCTAATACCCACTATGAGAAAATGAGAAAAGATATTACACACACACACACACACACACACACACACACACACACATCTAACTTCTGCAAGGTGTTGAATCATGAGAGAAAAAAAGAAATATAATATTTGGTTCTCACTGCAAGAAGCTCACACTCAGCTAATCAAAAGGCAGAATTCGGTTTTCTTTTCTCACTCTTCCTCCTTTCCATCTTCGCTATCACAAAAATAACACTGTTCTTTGTGAAAGATAAAGACAGTATCCTCTTTCCAGTCTCCTAGCTCCTGCTAAGAGAGATTAATTTGCCAGGATGTGAGGATGTTGATCTTCATGAAAGCTAGTCTCCTGCCTAATTAGGAAAGTTTTCTCATTCATATCACTAGCTAGCTTCCTGCTTCTCCTTAATGATAAATAATTTTGTGCTGAATGAAATAAATTGTTCATTCAATTGTTACTAGAACAAGCATTCCAATCAGAAAATACAGAACAGGATAAAGAGCTTATCTTTTCTAAAGCCCCAGCTATACATCCCATTTCAAAGGACAAATCTCAAATGACCACTTTGTAACATTTTAAAACATATTTAACCGGGATTTATTAAAGATTATTAAGTAAGCAATTTAAGCATTATTTTTTTAATTTTTCTTTTCAAATGAATACTCAAAACTACTTCTGGGTGCATGAGGTTATTTTAGAAGCCTGACTTGCGTCCTAACACAATGATATTCTTACCCAAACATCCAATGGTTCCAAATCATAAATAATTTTTTTAGTAGTCATGCAATGTTTAGTTCTTCAGTATTAAACACCAAACATTAGACTAAATACACTGAAATTTAAACACCAAAAGTGTAAACTGGATCTGTGTCCTGAAACATGCACTATATGGCATTCATTCAATCCTATGCAAAATAAAACAAACAAGCAGCAAGCTATGTAAAAAGGGCTGATGGTCCAAAATAAAAATAAGCAATCAGTTTGTACTAAGTAGGTGACTATTATTTATGGCTGGACATGAAAAATGCAAAAACCAGAAGACATGCCCCTTGGATGAAGACCCATTCATTTCACTTTGTTTTACAAATTTAACATTGCACCTTTATATGTCTCACGTGGAAAAAATTCTGGGTTCAACCACTCTTGTTTTTCTTGCCTGTCCCAAACCTGGCTCTTCTTCTAAAATAGAATGTGACTAATGTGCTTTGGTTGGGATCATGTGCAATTGCATTGGTACTTCTAGATTCACTGATGCCTTATCTGTGACAAAAGACTATTCACAGTGAACTCGTTCTCCCTTTGAAATATGAAATAAACTTTTTCCATTAAAGTCCTGAGGGGCTGAATAAAGTCAGTAGAAATTTCATTACAATCTCTTCCCTTTCTGCATGTTATTCCTTGGCCAATTTTGCATGCAACCGAAGCAGGAATGACCCAAGACTTAGGTCAAACCATGAGTGGAAATAGCAAGGAGAAATAATAACATTAACATCTGTTAGGAATGTTAGCTTTTTGAGAACAAAGGAATTTTAAATGTGGTGAGGTGATGCAGTGCAGAGGTGAAGGTGACTTTGGAGTCATATTGACTGTAGGGTTTTGTATAGTTTACTTAACTCTTTTGAATTTCAACTTCCTAATCTGTTTAAAGTATCAATAACACTGTCATTATGCGGCTGTCTTAAAGATTAAATTAAATGATCTATGTAAGTGCTGATACACTACTATGCACATGGTAAGTGTTCAATAAATTGCTATGAATTATTTCCAGTATAACATACAGCTCCAGAATACTACTTTATAAATACAAAATTATTTGGCAAAAAGCGAATCTTTGCTTTTAATGTCCTACCAAAATATATCAAATGACAAAGTAGTTATTAAAAATGGATTAGAACAGGTAATAATCTACTACAAATATGCTAAAATAAATATATGTTAGAATCTCAAAGTCCATTAGGTAACTTAAACAAAACAATTAAATAGCATTAAGATCAGCCAAATGAAATAAAAGCATTTCTAAATTATTGTATAAAGAGAAAGGAAATAAAAAGAAAACTCTCTGAAGTCATGGACACATCTAAATATCTTTTTATTTCCTAATTTTCCTACTGATATGTATGAGAAGCTTTAAGAGAGAGGGACGCAAAACCTGAGAGACTATTGAATACTGAAAACGAACTGAGGGTTGAAGGGGAAGGAGCAGGGGGGAAAAGAGGTGGTGGTGATGGAGGAGGGCACTTGTGAGGAAGAGCACTGGATGTTGTATGGAAACTAATTTGACAATAAACTACTTAAAAAATAATTTGAAATTTATAGCACACATACTTTGCTTAAAATTTTTTGAAATGGAAGCCAAAAGACACTTCAGGGTTTGTAGGAGGTTACTGAGGTCCGGGATCTAGTTTTTGGCCAGGAGAAGAACTTAGGGAGAAAATTAGGCCTTATTCACTAGCCACAAAGTTTCTGGCCCTACAGACCTGGATGATCCCTCAATGTATTTGGATCACTTGTGGGACTGGTTTCAGTTTTTAATATGTGGCCTAATGTTAATACTGGCTTCTATGAGTTTAAGATCTACCAACTTGACCCTATTTGGAGTAAGAAAAAGCATAACTAGTTTAGGCGGCCTTATTCTCACGCCCCTAATTGCTGACTAGGTATAGTAAACTCAGAGTTCTGTTGACAACTGTATTCCACTGTCTGCTAATGCCAAGCATAGAGCAGGCTTTAAATGAATAAATGGGCTCTCTGGCCCTTTATTTTGTTGAATTTTATGTCTAATCAAGGTATTAGACTTCAACTCAGTTGGATACCTTTGTTTCTTCTGATGGGGTTTTCAGTCCATTCTGGAACATAATCGCAGATCTCTCTCTGGATCTGGCCCTTGGCTCCTGGGCTGCTTGATACTTTTAAGATAAATGGTTCCAATGTATAATCAAACCATTTCCATTTGAGGTTAACAGCTCAACATGATTTTTTGACTCTTCTTCTAATTTGTTATTCAAGAGGCACTCTGCACCACCCATCCCCTCCATCTCTCCCATGGGAATGGCCTCTGCAGTTTTACAACTAAGAAACATTATAAACAAACTGCAATAGCAGCAGGGAAAATTTATATCTTCCCGGAGCAAATATTAAATCAATCTCTGTGCTTAGCTAAACCAAATAATTCCCGACTTTGCGTTTTGCTCTTACAAAATAAAACCATGTAAAAAGACAACTAGCGATGGTAGCAGAAGGAGCTCACCTGTATTAATTTAACATAATCCCAGAGTTTGGTTTATTCTAGCTTCACCTTAAAGAGAAGAATCAATTCAAATGGCTAAATTAGATGATCCTAACTCAGTAAGTACTTCCTTATAGGTCTTACTTTTTAAATTTATTATTATTTTTATCAGCTTCATAATTAATAGTTTCCTCTTCTGCTTGTTTGTCTACCATATATCTTCTTTAGAAAAGAGTCTGTTCAAACCCTTTCCTTTTTACTTTTTTTAAAAATTGTGTTGTTTGTTTCCTGATAAGTGAATTTTGAAAGTTCTCTATATATGATAAATACAAGTCCTTTATCAGGTATGTAAATTGCAAGCATGTTTACCTAGCCTAGGACTTGTCTTTTCAATCTCCTAAGAGGTAAATTCCTGGACCTCAGTGACTTTTGTACCTCTTCACCAAGGAAAGTCTCTTCTGTGATTTCATATAGCAAATTTACTTAATTTTTTTAATTTAGCAAAGTCCAATTTATAATTAATCATAATTTTCACTTTACATCTAAGAAAATTTTGCCTAAGAGCACTTTTATAGTTTAAGGTGTTATGCTTAGGTTTATGATACATTTTGTGTTAGTTTTTGCATAACTTGCAAGATAAAAACAATATTTTCTTTTGCACATGGATATCCATTGTTCCAGCACCATTTTCTGAAGGGGAAAAAAAAAATCCTTTTCCCACTAAATTGCTTTTGGACTTTGCTCAAAAATCAATTAAGGATATATGTATAGGTCCATTTCTAGATTCTATCTATTATAATTATCTACTTGTTTACCCTTATGAAATTCCACTGTCTAGAACACCATAGATTTATGATATCTTGAAGTCAAACAGTATAAATTTTCCTGGCCTATTACTCTTTTACAAAGGTTTTTAAAACTCCCTTTTTATCTTTTTGCATTTCTACATGAATTTAGAATTATCTATTCATGATAATGCTGGCCTCACAGAATGTGTTACGAAGTATTCTCTCCTTTTCAACTGTCTTGAAGATTTTATCCAGAGTTAGTATCTATCATGTCTCCCATAAATGCTTAGTAGAATTCATAAAGGCATCTAGACCATCTTGGATTTGAGGGTGCTTGATCAAGGAGTGCAGAAATTCACTGACTTAGAGGGACTCTCCAAGGAGAAGAGGTTTAAAACCTTCCAAGGACCCCTGAGGACGGGGCAAAACTGCTGCTGTGGCAACTAAAAGAACATGGAAAATGATGGCTAATCCTGAGCAAAGTGGGATTGTTTGATTTTCCCTAGCAGAGATCTACTCTATGGAAGCAATAAAGCGGCTGAGGAAAGTGGGCTGGAACTGATATATGAGGCCGGAAGACCCACCAGAGAATTACATTTTATGGGAGGCCCGGAATACACCATGTGCCAAGACTATTTGGAATGCACCAGTGATTATGGCACCAGCACCACTTATGAGTTTAGTATTGGTCATTCTGTGCAGACCAGAACTGAGCTTGTTAATATCCTTGGGGACAGTGGGATTTCAGAGAAATAGAGGCCAGGCCTCTATTTTTAACTACCAGAAGCCAGAAGACCATAATTACGATTAAGACTAGCAAGGTCAGAGGGGCAGTGAAGGAGTGTGACTCCAGGGAGTTATGGAGCTTGTTAATAGAGCATAGTGTCCCTAAGGGCAGAATAGACAGGCAGCCAAGAAGATGGCTGATTAACATCTACAACCAGAAATAATCAAGAATGGAGGGATAGGAGGTTGAAAGCAGTCTTCCAGATACAAAACCACATTTCCTATCACTGCTGCTGAACTGACTTTCAGGTCTGGAACCAATGACCGAAAATATAACTAGGAGTCTAGCATGAAGGATTCTGCAACACTATGGCAAGTAAACAGTGTAATGATTCTCTCAGTCCTTTCCCAAAGGGAGTCATGGCCACTTACTCAAGTGACTGTATATGGGAAAAATATAACTCAAGAAGTATTAGACACAGGGTCTGAGTTGACTTTGACAGCCAGAGATCCAGACCATTCCCATAATCCTTTTGTTGGGCTGGGAGCTTATGAAAACAAGGAAATGAATGGAGAACTGACTAAAGTCCAGTTCACCCAGGGGGACCATTGGGTTTGTGAATCTACACAGTCATCATTTCTCCAAGTCCTGTTTATGTGATTGAAATGGACACATTGGGAAGTTGAAGTGACCCCACACTGGGTCCTGACTAGTGGAGTAAGAGCTATCATAGTGTATAAGTCCAACTGGAAACCACTGAAACTAACTCCATGTGGGCAAGACAGCAAATTAAAAACTACATCACATTGAGGAGTGAGGAGAGCACAGCAAAAATTAGCGCCATTGAAGGTGATCACTATCATATTTCCGGGGCATTCATCAGTCTGGACCCAGAAGAAACAAGATGGATGCCAGATAATGGCTCCTGCAAGCTCAAGTAATCAGTATGGAACACAGTTGCTGCGATAGCAAATTAATAAGGTCTTAGGCCTATGGAATGGAGCCATTGACTTGGCAAATACATTCTTTTGAATTTCAGTGAGAAAAGAGGATCAGAAACAGTTTGTAATCAGGTACAACAGTATTCGTTTACAGTTTTGAATCAGGGCTATAGTAACCACACTTCCTCTCATGGCAAAAATACAGCTTAAAGAGCTCTGGATCACTGAGCATTTTCACAGACCATCATATGGACCCATTGTATTGACAACATCATGCTGATTGGACAGGCAGGAAAGGGGTAGCACATTGGAAATCTTGGAAAATAATATGTACTTCAGAGAGCAGGAGATAAACTCTATGAAGATTCTGAGACCTGCCATTTCAATATGGTTTTAGGAGTTTAGTGGCCATGACTGTGCTTGGATAGGACTCCAAAAAGAAAAGACAAACTGCTGCCTCTTGCATCTTCCACAACACAGAAGATAGCACAATGCTTGATAAACCTCTTAGGGTTATGGTGGTAACAACATCCTATATCTGAGAATTCTGTTCTGGCCAATTTACTTGTTGATATGGGAAGTTGCATTAGGATTTGTATAGGATTCAGAGGATAGACGTGGTAGCATGTCCAGGTTGTGATGCCAACAAAACAGGACATTGGCCACATGTCTTAATCAATCCTATGGTGTTAGAAGTATCAGTGGTAGGAAGAGATGCAGAGTGAAGCTAATGATAAGCATCAAGTGGGATAATCATGGCCCCAGGGCCCTGCGAGCTGGGAATCAGGCCAAGTCATCCAAAGCAAAGGTGACCATAAAATGACCTTTCAGTGAGTCATGCCCTTGTATAATCCCATGGGCATAGGAAGAACCTGTGACTTGTTCTTAGCCAATAGAATAAAGCAAAGCCATATCCCTAATTAGATTATGCTATCTGGCAAAGGTGTTGAGATACTAACCCTCTCGATTACTCTGTTTTAGCAGAGTAGGACAAGGTTGCTGCTGGCTATGAAGAAGTAAGCTGCCATTCTGTGAGAGGGTCTTGTGGCTGGGAACTAAGGATGACCCTTGCCGCTGAGAACAGCTCCCAATTGACAGCCAGCAAGGGACCTCAGTTTTTCAACTGCAAGGAAATGATTTGTATGTGGGCAATAATGATGTCTAAGCCATGTGACCTTAGGCAACTATCTAACTTTTCACAGTCTCAACTACCTTTTCTGTTAAATAATGATAAAAACAATAATGAAAATTGCTGACACAATTAGCAATTACTACATCTGATGTGACAACTAAAACCAGCACACTTTTCTGCTTTTGTGGTAAACAATACTGAGATAGGCAAAAACAATAGCTACATTGGCCATGAAATAATTGTTCTTTTTATGGTGGTTTTTTTTTTTTTTTTGAGAGACAGAGAGAGACAGCATGAGCAGGGGAGGGTCAGAGGGAGGGAGATACAGAATCCCAAGACAGGCTGCAGACTCTGAGCTAGCTGTCCGCACAGAGCCCGACGCAGGGCTCGAACCCATGAACCGTGAGATCATGACCTGAGCCAAAGCCAAATGCTTAACCGATTGAGCCACCCAGGTGCCCCAAAATAATTGTTCTTAAAAGATAAACCAACTAAAATAGCTTATTTAACAAGACTGATTGCTTATGTATCAATATTTCTGCCATGCCCCTTGCCTCATTGTGCCCACCAATCCATAACTCTCATGTCATAACTGCCGTACTCAGATCTGTCACTGGCTTTTCAAGACTCCTCATGACATCATTGATTCAAATTCTCACACCATATATAAGTGCCCATATACACACAGATTTATACACACACACGCATACAATACTATATGTGTACATTTTTTATATGATATATATATGTTTTTTCTCCTGACTTACCCCTTTTGAGACCTTCCTAAGAATGATATTTCCTTTTATGGCATTAGGCTTAATAAATTGAGTTCTGCTGATTCAGCTGACTTCTGGAGGGTTCTTTTGGGGTTTGACATGTGGCACAAGCTTTCTCCTAAGTATTATATATGTATTATTTTTTTATTTCTCAAAATAGAACTATAAAGTAGATGGTATTATTATCCACATTTTACAAAAGAAGAAATTGAAATCTCTAAAGTGTAAATAACCCAGAAAAGTGCTTTGGTGAAGCTGAAATATAATAATGCAGGAGGAAGAAGTAGGTGCCTAGCACAAAGTTAAGTTTTATGAAATCTAAATAATATTTTTCTGTTACATTAATAATTGGAGGGAAACAATAATCACCTCACCAGAGAGACGGCTACCATCTCTACAATGAATAATTTTGTGCTTGGAGAATTGTATACATTTCTTTCTCTCTTTTTCATATTTTTCAACTCTCTAAAATACTTGGTCATAGGGAAACTAGAAGGTGGTATATTTTCAGCAAATATTTTTTTACTGCTATGTGAATAATAACATATATGTATAACGTTTGTTTTCTGATATTTTCTTTTTAAAAAATCTCTATTTTTTTTAAGTTTCCTCCTAATCCTTGATCTAGAGTGGGAATATGGCATTCAGAGAAGTTTTGTATTATTTCCAGAGCTGTGTAGGTAAGGATTGTTAGCCACGCATCATCTGCTTCAGGAGTCAGTAATCTTTTTCTATAGAAGTCCAGGAAGTAAATATTTCAGGCTTAGCCCTCCATATGATTCTGTCACAACTACTCAACTTTGTCATTAAGGCACAAAAGCAGCCATAGGTAATATATAGATGAATGTGTGTGGGTGTGTGCTAATAAAACTTTATTTACAAAAACTGTTGGCAGGCAGTTTTTAATCTCCAAGCAGTAGTTTGCCAAAAACTCTTCTATGTGTAACTTTGAAAGCATCCAGCATCCTGTATTTTTTTCCTCCTTGATATCCTTAGAAGTGCTCATTCACAGATGCAAGATCGCTTTTCCATTATTGCCCTATTAAAACTTTCTGGGTTGTCCTGATATTTAATATCGCACTTTGGAGGCTTTTCTGACAAAATAAAGGTATTATAAGTAAAATCTTGCTGGGAAACAACTCGGTTAGCGGCTGCAGTGTGTGAGATCTGAAAGTCTGGATGAAATAAGGCTGGCGTCGTCGGGCTGTCCTTTAGAGAAGGTGGTCTCTGTACGAGTTTAGACAACAATTTCACTAGGGATAAGTGAACTAGTTTGTCAAATTCGGCGTCCAATCCAGTTTCATTATTTTAGAACATAAAACCATTTGGTGATTAGCTTTGTTTACACTTGGCAAAGTATTGCTTCCTCTTCTGAGGGGGAAAAAAGGACAAAAAAAGCTCATAAAAATTTCAAAAAGCTTTTGACTTCAAATAGTTCTTGCAAAACTGCATTTGGATGAGTTAAGTGTGGAGGAATCAAAACCATATGGATTATACTTCTTTTAAAATAAACACTGATTTAAAAATTGAGGGAAAATTCTTGGAAAAGTAGGCTTTACTCTTCACAGACTCCAAATAGTCAAAAACAACGTTAAGAAATTTGATAAACCCAAAGCACAGCTGGGTTTACCCATTCTTAATTATAGTGTTTTCATTGTGTATCATGTAAAAATAAACAGCCTCAGGAGTGGCCCACATTCATTTATTTTAGAAGAGGGTGGGGATTTTCATATATCTCTGGAGTAACCTTTGCCCAAATCCTGGATTTGAGGTAAATCACATTATAGTATTTGAAATGTTAAAATGTTAAGCACTTGTCACTCATTATATTTTGTGTTCAAAAGCCCAGTATTCGTCCCAAATCAGAATTAACAAAATGCTGCGAAAGACTTATTACAGTTCTCATAAAGTGACGTATGCTGATGTGAATTTATATATCTAAATATTGAATCATCAAAGAGTAGGAACCTGGTACTCTTATTTAATTAAACGACATTTTTGAATGGGGATTAATGCTAACCATTATGGAGGGCATAATTGACTTGGGGAGCCTAACTGACCTGGGGAGAAAAAATTCCTCACTCTGGTCCACTCTAGCCATCCTGCTCACCTACTGAGGAGAAAAAAAAATAACACAACCCACAACTGAGCAACTCTTGTGAAGTTCATAGTCCAGAGTCACTAAAAGACTAAGATCTAGTCACAGGACTACACAATGTTTTGCCTGACCCTCACATCTCACCACCACATTACTCAAAGCCTATTTACAGCATTTCTTTTACTCAGCATATCATGTATGGCTACATAGAAAAAAATTACAATACCAAAGTCAAAAAACACAATTTGACAGGACAGAGCAAGCAGAAGAATCGGACATGTTAGGGGTTTTAGAATTATCTGATCAGGAATTTTAAACAACTGTAATTAACAGCTAAAGACTCTAATGAGTAAAAGCATGCAAGAATGAATGGGGAATGTTAAAAAGAAAAGGAAATTCTAATAACCAAAAACAAATTTTTGACATAAAAATAGCAACAAGAATAGCAGCAACAACAACCACTGTAACACTGGGCTGTTAGCGGAGGAAAGAATCTCTCAGCTGGAGGGCGTGTCAGCAGGACATGTGACCCTGGGAAGCAAAGAGAAAAGGGGCCACCACCACCAGCACCAGCAGCAGCAACAAAATAGAAACAAAAACAAAATATTGAAAAGCTACAAAATGTGTAGCATACGCAGGATGGTAAAGCCAGAAGGGAAAGAAAGGGAAAGAAAAGAAAGAAGGAAAGGGAAGAAAGAAAGAAAGGAAGGAAGGAAGGAAGGAAGGAAGGAAGGAAGGAAGGAAGGAAGGAAGAAAGGAAAAGAAAGAAAGAAAGAAAGAAAGAAAGAAAGGAAGGAAGGAAGGAAGGAAGGAAGGAAGGAAGGAAGGAAGG
>NC_043709.1:27570339-27667137 GCF_006229205.1 Suricata suricatta | reverse complement strand
AAGAAAGAAAAAGAAAGAAAGAAAGAAAGAAAGAAAGAAAGAAAGAAAGAAAGAAAGAAAGAAAGAAAGAAAGAAAGAAAAGAAAAGAAAGGAAGGAAGGAAGGAAGGAAGGGAGGAAGGAAGGAAGAAGTGAGAAAGGAAGGGAGGGAGGAAGAATAAGAAAGAAAGAAAGAAAGGAAGGAAGGAATGAAGGAAGGAGGAAGGGAGGGAGGAAGAGAAAGAGAGAGAGAGAGAGAGAGAGAGAGAGAGAGAGAATTTGAAACAGTAATGACAGTGAATTTCCCCAGAGTAATGCTACACCAAATCCAGAGAGCTCTGAGAACACCCAGCAACTACACTTAGGCACTCATTTTCAAACAACAGAAAATCAAAGAGAAAAACAACAACAAAGACTTTTGAAAGAAGGTGGGGGTGCATGGAGAACAGGTTACCCACAGAGAACCAGGATAAAAATTACTTCTGACTTCTTTTCAGAAATCACACAAGCAAAAAGAGTGAAGTTAAATATTAAAATATGGAAAAAACCCCACCACCAACATAGAATTCTGTACCCTGCAAAATTATCTGTCAAAAATGAAGAAGACATAAAGACTTTCCCAAGCAAACAAAAATGGAGGGAAATTTTTGTCAGTAGATCTGCCTTGTAGGAGATGTTTAAAACAAGTTTTTTAGCAAGAAGGAAAATAATATAGGACAGAAACTCAAACCTACGTAAAGTAAGGAAAAGCCTTTAAGAAAGAATAAGTGAGGGATGCCTGAGTGGCTCAGTTGGTTAACGTCCAACTTCAGCTCACATTTTGATCTCACAGTTTGTGAGTTTGAGCCCCACATTGGGCTCTGTGCTGACAGCTCAGAGCCTGGAGGCTGCTTCAGATTCTGTGTCTCCCTCTCTCTCTCTGCCCCTCCTTGGCTCATGACTTTGACTTTGCTAAGGCCTCCGTTTTTACATTTCTAAAATGGTCATAAAAATAATAGCTAACAGAAAAATATTTACCTTAATGAGATATGGCCCTCATTACGTGTTAACTCCTATCTTCTGCCCTTCTATCCCATCCCATTGCCTACTCTATGCCAGCTCATATCTTCCTTTTAACGTAGAGGTGACGTATTTTCACTTATAGGTATTTAAATGGAAACTTACACCCAACTGTTCAGTTATAGGACTTTGTGTCTAATGGTGATATAAATTTATTTTCTTTTCATTGAAAAATAATTATACCAAGATCACCTATCTCTCCCTGAAGTGAATACTAATTTTCAGGGCGATTCCAGCCTAAATCGCTAACCCGGAAAAAGAAAACCTTCTCTAAGAGCACAGACTAGCTGAAGTATGTAACGAGACTGGAACCGAGGACCCGATGTGGTGCCACCCCTCCCGCAGGCCACGCCCAGGCCACTGCTAAGCATGGTGGGAAGACTAAGACAAAGAATTCCTCCACAACTGGCTTTCCCTGAAGAACTCCTGATCGCCTTGCTAACATTTCTCAGATTGTAATACGGTTTAGGATACTTCTGCCCAATCTCCCCCTACCCTCCTTTGCTAGGGGTCAGATCAGTTCTCCCAGTCTCTTCTACACTCCCCTCCATTTTTTATTTCCACAAAGTGTGTCCCTCCCCCCAAAATCATGCAAATTTAATTATATCTTGGTATTAGTTTCCTAGCAAACTGAAATACCATGATAACCAATGAGAAATTTCCTTCACTCCAAAGATAATTATTAATGTCTCCACCTAAAAAATTAAACTTGCTACCAATCTTTAAATGACAGCCTATGTGTTCAAAAGAAATGAACACACAAAGCATGAACTGGCATGGCCCCTACAATGACACACAAGATTAAGTCGAGACTTTAAGTTCATTCCATATGTGGTCTCTTATCTCTTTTCCCTCCCACATACCTCATATTCTAAAGGCACTTGAATTTTCACCCTTCCTCACACATAACATGCAAATGTAACATGCCTTTGCCAATTTTGTTTCTTGTGTTTAAACTAATCTTTTTCCTAAATCCAACTTCACTCCCCAAGGCCCATGTAAATAGTCTCCTTATTGCCCAGGTCTCTGAGGGCTCCAAGCAGTCTCCGGAGCAGGAGCACAGCCGAGCAATTGTGTTGTCCGTCTGTGGGCACCTGCCTTAGTGATAGGGCCAATTGTACATCTGATCACACTTTTTGTGATCCCTATTTGTGTTTTCTACAGTGCTTAGTTGAGAGCCTGATACAGTATAGAAGCTAACTTTTCAGAAAAGATGAATCAGTCAGTGTTATATAAAGGAAATAGGATGGACTTGGGAAATAGGACAATTTGGGTTTAAATCTCAGATCCCTCACGCACTAGTTAAGTGACTTGACGTAAATCACTTAATTTCTCCAAGGTTTGTAAAATGAGGATCACAGACCTCACATTACAGAGGCTTTGTGAGGATTAAATGAGATAATCTATTTATTTTTATTCATCCAACTAACTGAGCTCTTGCTCAGAGCCAGTCTTGAGGATACCTCAATGGATGAGAGGGTTAGGGTGCAGAAACTTGGAAAATTTTATTTTAGTTGTGTTGAAAAACAGTAAAAACATTAAGCAAAAAAAAAAAACCCTTTCCAGATTGTCATGAATTTTATGAAGAATATAAGCATGGGGGCACCTGGGTGGCTCAGTCAATTAGGCATCTGACTTTGACACAGGTCATGATCCTGCGGCTCCTGGGTTCAAGCCCCGCGTTGGTCTTTGTGCTGACAACTCAGAGCCTGGAGCCTGCTTTGGATTCTGTGTCTCCCTTTCTCTCTACCCTTCTTCTACTCTCTCTATGTCTCTATTTCTCTCTCAAAAATAAATAAATATTAAAAAAAAGAATATAGGCATGATTCTGTGCTAGATAATGATGGGAAGGGGAGGGTACAAACTTTAAGATGTCAGGATAGTGTCTTTAAGGCACAAAGTATGTGCCCTGTGTCAGTCAGCGTTCCACCAGAGGAATAAAACCAGCGAGACACACACATACACACACACACACACACACACACACACACACACACACACACAGTTATATGTGCAATTAGTCTTTAATTAATGAGAAATGCATATATTTGTATATTTCACATTAGACACAAAATCCTCTAACTGAAGACACAACATACATACACGCATAGTGTGTGAGGGTGTGTATATGTGTGTTTGTATGAATATATGTAATATATATTCATATATAATCTATCTGATGTATTACAAGAATTTGGCTGTGGCAATTGGTTAGCCGGGCAAGTCTAAAACCCACATGGTAGTCTGGAAACTCCAGAGCAGGAGCTGAAGCTGCCATCACAAGTGGGATTTCTTCTTTTTCAGTGAAGTCTCAGTTTTCCTCTTAAAGGAGACTGATTTCCAACTGACTGCGTCAGGCCACCCAAATTTTCCAAGATAATCTCCTTCACTTAAAGTCAATTCATGGTAGATGTTAATTTCATTTACCAAAAACCTTCACAGCAATACCAAGATGAATATTTAATTAAATAATTGGGTACTATAGCCTATCCAGGTTGATACATAAAAGCACTATCACATACTCCAAAATGTTAACTCCTTTGCCATAAATCGCTTAACTTAAAGCATAGTTTGGAGGACCTGGGTGTATGATTAGCTTTCTAATGAAAATCATTCTCCTGAGGCTTTTCAGCAACACCTTTCACAGCAAAATCACAGTTAAAAAGGATTTTTAAAAGAAAGGTATTTAATTTTCTTAAAATGAAACAACACATTAGTCAATCTTTCCTGTTGTAAGATTCTATACCATAATAGCTGACTAGGGTAAATTCTAAGCCATTCATTATTCTTAAGTATAAAAAAAATGGTAGGAAAGATTTTAATTCTCTCAAACAGCCAGCAACCAGCACAATTATCAAATATCTTTAAATGATTAATAAGAAAAAAACTATATTTCTTTCTTTGTGGTACATCGTATTTTTTATTCTAGATAAATATGTTTTTAATATTCATTAACATTGATTGAATACACATGCCTTCCATATTAAGACAAAATTGAAAGCATATTTATTTTGCCAGGAAATATTAAGCAACATGTGAGTTGAAAAACCCAAGGTAAAATCAGTATAGACAGTCTGTTAAATAAATCACATGTAAAATGAACTCAAAGATATGGACCCCTTTCATTATCAACCATGAATGCTCTTGTGTTTGTTTGTTTTCCTTCACACACACAAAAAAGTGTTTAATTAATGGATGCTGTTTCCTTTTTCTCCGCCATGTTTTTTAAATTCCAAACAGTATCATCTAAGCCCTTGGTTTCATAAATGTGGATGGACCTTGGTACCTCTTGCCACCTTTTCGCATGTGAATCAGGGAGCACCATTTGTGGTACAGTACTATAAAGAAAGCAGATACCATATTGATCAAAGAAGGCAGACTAATAATTTTTTAAATGGCAGGATTGGCCCTGGACTCACTGCAATTTATTATTGATTAGCTCACTCTGTCACATCAGCTGGAAACTAGAGTTTGAAGTTATTCTTTCAGGTGTGAGGGAGCTGGGTTAATCCAACTGTTAAAACATTTTTAAGTGCAGATCTAACTCCTAGTCTGAACACAGTGTTCTGCCTCCTAATGCAGAGGACTTCTCGTCATCGGAATATGCCAGCTATAAACCATAATTAGTACTTTGAGAGCCAGTTTTTCCCTCTGACCACAGAATGGAGGGTTGGAATATTTCTGTAATTCAGGAGTCTTCTCTCTTCCAAGGTGATTTTGCTTTCTCCACACCATTTCCAGCACTGGTCTCTCTCAAGATTATTTTTAAAACACATTTGAAACTAAAAGTAATCCCAGTCACTGCTAGGAGAAAGATGTTTGTCAAGTTAAGGAATATCATGCTGAAGTTTTAAGAGCATTATAACTTATGGTGGATACTTCAGTAAAGATGAAAAGTCATGAGTCAATATTTTATTGAGTAAAATGTATGCAAAATTCCAAAGATGAGACGGGAAAAATTGTACAAGAATAGAACAGGTCAGGAAACTGAGGAATGGGAAGATACTTGAGTTGCTCAGGTCCCTCTGCTGGGTCCCAACTTTCATTGCCTTATTACTCTCTCAGGGTTCATATCACCAGGCTTGCATGTTTGATAAATGCAGTATGTTATAACTTCTTCCATATGATACATGATGTGCAAAAGCATAATAAAGGCTTTACAGTCAAGAATATTCAGCTTGTGTTTCCTAAACTTACTTGACCCTCCCCCCTTCTTCCTTCCTTTCTTCCTTATTTTTATTTAAATTGCCAGTTAATATCATGGGGTTCTAGTGCTTTCTAGAATACATTAAAAGACCTATTATTCTAGATCTTGCAGCTAGCATAAAGGATAGTCAAAGTTGGGGGGTCAGAACTAGAGAAATATTGTCCCTAGGAGTCAACAGGGCAAGAGAGATTTACAGAGAGGAAAAAGGCAGTAGTGAAATGACACCAAAAGATAAAAAATAGTAGGACTAAGAAAAAAGAGCATTAGTTTTTGATTGTGATGGGAGCACCAATAATTAACAGTATAAAGTGTTGGCCAAAACTAGATCTCAGGGATGTATGAAATGATTAGGTATTGAAAGCAATTTAGCTCCATTTATTTGGCTGTGCAAGGAAGGAGAGGGGTAGTTAGAAGATGGCTGTGTTAAGCGAACTGAATATTGTTTATTTTCACAACAGTTGAAACTTTTTGTGATGGAAGTTGGCAAGAAAGATTGATTGAGAGGAATAAAAAATAAAGATCATAAAGCTTCCAGTAAAATGATTACATAAAAGCACATAGGTTTATTTTTTCTCCTTCCCAAATCCAATAGTGTTAAGATTGGATTGGAAGATTCATTATTGTTAAGACATCAATTCTCCCCAAATTGATCTATGGATTTAATGAAATCCCCACAAAATCCCAGCCCGTAGTTTTGCAGAAATTGGCAAGCTGATTTTAAAATTTATATGGAAATAAAAATTACGTAGGAGAGTAAAAAATTTTTTTTGAAAAAGAACAAAATTGGAGGAATAACACTAACAGGGTCCTACACTTTAATATAGCTATTTAATATAGCTATCGAAATATCCGATCATATGATATGATCATAATATAAATATATAATAAATACATACTATATACTAATTATAAAGCTACAGTAAGCAAGGCAGTGCATTTTGGAGTCAAAGTAGACACATGTGTCAATATTCCAGAGATGGAAAAGAATTTGAATCTTTATATTGACAAATCTCCCTGAATATCCAGTACAATCTGTATTTACATAAAAATTGTGCAATTTTAGAATATCTCAACCCTAATTTCTAATAGCTGACCTCAATATCCAGGCCATAATTCCTTTTTGCTGATAACATCTAGGAGTTTAAAATGTCCCATTTTTTTCCTACAAATCCCATCAGGAAATTGAATTATTTAAAATCAGAACACAAGTATTAAAAAGCATAAAAACGTTTTTTCTTTTAAGACTGCAGAAACAAATATACAGGCTTGATGACCTGTAGAGAAATGGAGATAGGCTATATTTCCCTCTCCCCCCCACAAAACGGAATTTTTGATAGAGAATTTCATGCTGGGTGATATCAATTTCATCAGAAGTAGAAGGTCCCTATAGCCGCAAGGGAGAATGTTCTAAGGGAAATGTGGAGAAGAGATGACCTAGTACGGCCACCATGTGACTAGAGACAAGTCAGTTATTCCAAGTACAAATACCTTGAATTCACCATAATGGGTTTCACCTGTCGTGCAGTATTTGGCTTAGCTGGTTTGGTATCGAACTTCGAGTGAATATTGTTTATCACCCCGTGAGGAAATGCAACCAACTCAATGGTTTGTTTTTCAGGTTCTGGGCATCTCTAGCCCTGCTTGGGCATTCTGGCAGAGAGCAGAGACATGGGGCAGGGAGGCATGGTCGCTGAGGGTCCTGCATCCTGCTCTCAGGAGAGCAGGAAATTGCCCAGACAAACATCCTTGGCTCCATGTACCAGCCCAGTGTGCACTCAGCGTGCAAGAAAATCAGGCTCAGCTCTGCTTTGAAACCAAGGCCTGGGTGGTTTCTTTGTCATTGTTTTTTCAGGTGTCATATTGTTCGGAGTTGTGTGCAATATTGAAGAAAATCAATTTAGCATCAGTGTTTGGTATTTTCATAATCCTTAGTTCCTGGCGTTTCCTGGAACTTGGGTCCCTCTTCCTCACCACTCTTCATCTAGTATCAGAAGAGTTTTATAAAACTCATCTGTTGAGAAAAATCTGAAAATCTTCCCATTAAGACAGATGACGTGATTCTCACAGATACCTCATGACACTCTGCCACCTCAGAGACTATATTGTGTTCAAAAAGAGAAGTATTCATTTGCTCAGTTAAAAACTCTATAGGGTACCTCATTATCAGAGAGGAGGCCTCTTACTAAACAGTAGGTTGTGAACCGACCACTCCTCAAATGAAATGTGTTAAATCCATGAAACATCGGGTTATTTTTATTCACTTCAAGGTACATTTATAGAGCACTGGAAGTATACTTGGCAATATGAGATGTTCTGCAAAGTCACAAAAAATTAAGAAGAGATAGAAATATCCCAGAATACTTAGCATGGCAGTGACAAAGGAGTACTCTAATAGAAGGGTGAAGAGTGTTGGAAGAACCCAAGAGGACAACCTTGGAAAAGCTTCCCTGAGAAGGTGGCATTTGAACCGCTTCCCTGGGATAAATACGAGTTTGCCTGGGGAATGGAACGTATCACAAACAGAAAGACAAATATGAACCAAGGAACAAGGTTAAGGCTGGGGCGTCTTTAGAACCATATGGGGCAACAGAGGGGCATGAAGGCAGAGAAGGAGATTCAGGACCACAATAAAAAACAAAAATAACACTTTTTTTACATTGGAAGAAGAAGGGAGCCAAAAGAAGCTTCTAAGGAAAGCGCTAACATGACTGGGGTGCCTGGGTGGCTCAGTCAGGCAAGTGTGCTACTTTCGGTTTCGGCTCAGGTTATGATCTCACAGTTCGTGGGTTCGAGCCCCATGCCATGCTCTGCGCTGACAGTGCAAAACCTGCTGGGGATTCTCTCCCTCTCTCTGCTCCTCCCTGCCTCAACTTTCTTTCTCTTTCAAAAGAAATAAGTAAACATTAAAGAAAAGAAAAAGAGCTAACCAGGTTAATAGCTTGGGAATATCACCATGGTAGGGTGAGGGAGGTGACCTGGAAAGGGTAGTGAGCAGAGCCAAACAGAAATGTAAATCTCCAAATTAACATTTTCTCTCCTGTACATATTCATGATTCCTGAAAGACAAGAGTTTTGATGTTCAGTGCAAAGTCATGAGGGATTTTCAAGATCCAGGGCTGGCAATAAATGCACTTCTGGAATATTCACTCTCTAAAAGAACATGCCTGGCAGCAATGGGGTTGGAAGAGAGCTAGTAGCCCAGAATTGAAGAGAGGGGTATCTCTCCAAGGTCATTTAAAGTTCAGGGAAAGATAATTGTGCTCATAAATAAATGATGAAAAATCTGGATGCCTAATCTGTTTTGTGTTAGGCCAAGAGAGACTTACTCTCAGAGATGTGTCGTGAGAATTACTTTTTCTTGGTGGAATTACATTGTAATATTATGAAAACTTTGGCATATCTCAGGCTGGATACTGTTTGGACAAATACTTTCAATGGCTAATTAGGAAAGATTGCTGTTGGTTTATGGTGATACGAGTTAGGGAAAATGTCATAATATTCTTCAGAGAAAGATAAAGAATTAGATATCAGTTGATGAGGTTTATAATTATGGTGAAATTTGCAAAACTCCATGCTAGAAGAATCCTATATCCCGAACTAGCAACAAGCTCTTAGCATGGTCACCCTGATGGTCTGAGAAACGGTAATTTTTTTTTAAGTTTATATACTTATTTTGAGAAGGAGAGAGGCAGAGAGAGGGAGAGAGAATTCTAAGCAGACTCCGTGCTGTTGGCACAGAGCCCAATGTGAGGCTCAGTCTCACAAACAGTGAAATCATGACCTGGAACCCAGAGTCAGATGCTTAACTGACTGAACCACCCAGGTTCCCCTAAGAAAAATACTTGTGACACACCTTATTTCAGCCATTTAAATTCCTAGATTGGATTGACCATGTGACTGACCTATAATTGATGCACAGAACTTAGAGATTTAAATACTCAGGGTCCCCAATACCTTGTGAAACGCCGATCTTACTCAGTTTATCCTTCCACTCAAACCCAAACCAAACTGCAGTATGTGAGAGACCTCATTCTTTTGTTTTTCAATTGACTTTCAACTGACTGCTCACTGAATGTTCCCCAGAGGTTGTTATTTTGGTTCTCCTTCTTGATGGTAATGTTTGACTTCAGTAATTCAATTTAAAAATTAATATACACTATGTGTTAGAGACCATGCTGAACGCTAATTCAAGGATGACTAAGATGTGCCAAGAAATGGTCTGTAAATGCTGGTGGGGTTGGGGCCAGTCACCACCTAGAAGAAGTAGTAGCCAGTAGAGCCCATAATCCTTTCACTAAAATTCTGAAATGCAGAAAACACTGAAAGCAGATTTGTTGGCAAGATTTGCCTTGAAATGATGGAAATAGGGTTATTTATGATCTTTATCCTCTGTAATAGAAATAGACATTTTCCTGTATAGGTATCAGCATACTTAATTACTGGGTGCTATGCCAAACACACACGCCTACCAATGTTCCACGATACACACCGAATGTCTTTTATTACCTTTCTAAACTCTGAAAAACTCTAAATTCCGAAACACACTGGACTTTGAAATCTTTATATAAGGGATTATGAGTGTATATTTCCCTCTTACAATGCTGAACCTTCTGACATGCGAAATCAGCTGTGTGAATAAAACTATGAGCATTTACCCCAAATCTTTTATTTTATAGACTGCATTTAAAAGTCAAGACTCCTCAGACCTCCTACACAGTTTACTTGGTGAGACTTAAAAAAAAAAAACTTCATGATATTTTAAATTAAGTTTTTCTATGGCTTTTAATGTTATATATTTTTTATAGCGCCAAGTCATATTTTTTATGCCGATCCATTCTCCCCTTTGTTGCTTGTATTGGTATTAATGTAGATTTCTGTGGAGCACTTCCTGGAACTGCAGCGAACTAAGAGCCCATGTTGCAAACCATCAGTTGAAAGGACAGTTTTAGGTGGTATATTAAATAGCACAAAAGCAAGACAAAGTGCTGTCCCTTGCTTTTGTGTATGGCACAGAACCAAGACCTTTCTTCATTCTTAACTGGGACCCAAGTTAAACTGATTCCTTATGTGCCTGGTGTTTTTCAGTTTTTCAGTTCATCTTGTGCAGTCACAGAAATGAATAATAAAAGTTGAAGACTAATAAGAAACAACACAACAGGATTCAAAAGGAGATAATTAAATCCCTCAACTGCTGTTAAGGACAACATTAAAAAACATGAAGAAATCGGTATACCTTTTATACTTTAGCATTCTTCTTTTCTTATCGGCACAAATGCAGCTTCTTAGCCATATCTTGCTTGATCATGTAGCAAAAGTAGAGGCTCGGTTCAAGGTCCTATTCAGTATTCAAGCCACAAGAAGAATAAAACAAACAAACAGACTTATAGGGAAATCTGGTTGCCACTGACCTAAGTTTATGATTTTCAAGACTAGACATAACCAATTTGTATGTGTATGAGTGTTAATAATAAGATCCCTAATTGAGCACTCTCTTCCACCAAAAATATATATATCTTTATGGGAAAAATTGACATCCTTGGGTACCATTATCAAAGATTAAATATTCAACACCAATACTAACATCACCACATGTTTTATGTGCTATTTACCTCCAACTTTAACCATATTCTTTCTTTCATTCAAATTGTCTGTTCTATATGATACTCTTACCATATATCTCACCATGAATTGTTGGCTTAGGAGCTGTCCATGTTCTCTTTAACTCTGGGATCAAAATACATTTGACATGTCAAATATCTATTCCTTCGGGTATGTATTGTATATAGATTGTTTAGAGAAGTCTGTGAGTGTGTGTGGAGAGAGAAAGGGGGGGGTATGTACTTGACCTCCTTGATGCTTGCCAACTCTCTGATGCGAAGATATATAAATTAGGCAGAAATTGGAATGGATTACACTTTTTAAATAAAGAGAGATGGAGATGTGATGTTTTGAGAGGCAATTTTCAAAAACTTTTCTATGGAAACTTAAATCCTCAAGGTGTCTTGAGAGGTCCATTGACATTTGATTCTAATTTAATATTTAAACTACAATAAATTGTTAAGACACACATTCAAATGTGTTATATTCCACATTTTAACACAACTTAGACCACCAGCATGTTGACTTTACCTGCCAGGTTAATTCATTTTTGGCCAGGCCTTAATATAAAAATCTTCATTACCATCTCTGGGACTATATTTGAACTTGCAAACATGTGTCCTTGATTAAGATGGTTATGGCTCTATACTGCCTTTTTTTTTTTTTTTTGGTAATTCACATCTGAATGTGCCTGCACACACACACACACACACACACACACACACACACACACACACACCTACAAGGTTGTATCCTCCTGTTTGCCTGTGAGAGTCAACATGTTCTATTTTCTAAATAACCCAGTAAATTACAAAAATAAATCGAATGCCAAGGCTGATTTGACTTCAGCAGTCACCTAAATTACTGCCTGAAAGTTTTGTGTTTGTCAAACAGGATTTTCACTCCTTTTCATGTTCCACATTTCCATTCTGTTTGAATGTTTACAATGTATACTCCCTGTTAATGTCAAAAAAGAAAAAAAAAAATAAGGAAACATTGCAAGATAAAAGGCAGTTTTAATCTCTTTTGCATTCAATTTATTTTTAAAGAGAATATGTCACTGCTAAAATATTTGAGAAACACTACTTTAGTTGAACTGATTTTTAAAAAGTATTTTTAGTCATGCTAATCCATAACTGATAAGTGCCCAGGCAACTGATTCAAATTATTGTTCCATCTTTTTTTACTAGTTTTGTGTGCCTGGGTAAGAAACTTCAGACCATTTCTAACTTACATCCTCAATAGTAAAATGAAATTAGTCACCTCTGTGGTTGTTATAGGGTTAACTTAGAACACAACACAATTTCTAACTCTCAATAAATTTTCCATATATGGTATTTCATTATTAAATATTTTGAAAGAATTCAATGTGTTATAATTATTTTAAAAACGAATCAATTTAAAATCTATAAGGCTTGGTTGCTTCATGCTATAGTGGGAAAAAAACCCCACAATACCAAAATATGTAAGTTTTCCACAGCATTTATTCGGATATAAACTGGTTAAGATCGGAGTTCTACTGGAAATATGCTAAGATCAATTATATTTCACATTTTCTCAACTTCTCTAAATTGAATTTCCCAGTTTGCAGATGGCATTAAGCTTTCTCTGAGTAGTGAAATGCCAGGCTGGGGGAGGGGGCTGCACAGCGTTATTGTGAGTGGGTGGCAAAGTACTTGGATGAGTTCCAGGGTAAAACGTAACTGGTTGAAAGGGAAAGAAGAAAGCATTATAGATGCTCATGAAAGGACTCTTCTGAGCAACCTCTCACAAAGCAGACGCTGAAAGGTAGCGATTACGGAAGATTCCCCAATGAAATGAGTTGTCAATAAAATGAAATCAACAAGTTCCAGGAAACCAACCAGGTAATTTACTGTTACCTGTATTCAAAAACATGGTGTGTCTACAGCCAGAGCACAATGTACAAAACGGACCACTTCGATAAGAAAAAACAAACAAAGAAGTCCAAGGAGTTGACAACTGAAGTAGTCATGCGGTTAAGGGGATTTTTATTTGACTATAAAATGGAAAATTCTCTCTCATTCAAAATGGTATATGTATATATGTGTGAATATATATGTATATATGTGTGTATATATGTGTGTGTGTGTGTGTGTGTGTGTGTGTGTGTGTGTGTGTGTATGCTTACAATCATCCCAAGAGTTGTTTGGAGGCAGATCATGATAGAGAGTTTGTTTCATCGTGCCCATCAGAAAACACTTAGCAGTGGCCGCCCACAAGGCAGAGTTTAAATATGCCTAGTGTATGACCATTCACAAAGTGCTTGCATACACATTATCTCATTTAGTCCTCAAAAGAATTCATAGGGGCTCCTGTAGAATGAAAGGGAAGACTGGCTGGCAGAGTTATACTAGAGTTTTCTGCATGTTGTCCTCAGCCATTAGTATTATTGAGCACTGTCAATAAAGACAGCATTCTGCGGAGAAAGAGACCTTCAGGTCAAGAAAATATTTTTTTATAGATAGCTCTATGAATTCCTTTGCTATTTTAAAAGATTTTTGAATATTTTTTTGTCTGTAAGTCCATATCATTGCATGGTTCCTATTGATAAATTAACTTATTTTTTAAGTTTATTTATTTTTGAAAGAGAGAGAGCAGAGTGAGCATTAGCAGCAGTGGAGGGGCAGAGAAAGAGAGGGAGACAGAGAATCCCAAACAGGCTCCATGCTATCAGCACAGAGCCCAGTGCGGTGCTTGAACTCATGATCTTTGAGATTGTGACCAGAGCTGAAACTGAGAATTGGATGCTTAACAGACTGAGCCACCCAAATGCTCTGATAAATTAACTTCTTATTGCATATGGTTACCATTCTTTCAGTTATTTTTTTATTTATGAAATTTGTATTTGAGACCTCTCCAATTCCAATCTAAAGCTTAACAAAATGATACATATCTGAGGTCTTCCACTTCTTTATATCATCAATCATTCAGAATGTCCAGTAATAAATTTTGTATTATATCAATTCATTTTGATATTTTGTTTTTTGTGGTACTGAGTGATGGGGTCCAAATTAAGATTAAAACCAATTAACCTTGAGGTTATTATGATGCAAATCAAAGCTTCAGAAGACCAGCCAAGTGGCCCAAACTTCTTATTTATTTGGATTTAAATAACCTCTGAACATTCTTTTCAGATCAGAGTTGAATAATACAGGTGGAACTGACTGGTCTGATTAAAAACCTTTGACTTTTATTCAAGACTATCATACTGTGAAGACAAAAGATGGATATAAAATACTCCAGAGGTGTTTTATTAGAACTCAGGAATACCAAGGTTTTAACTTTTATTAAGATAGGACTCACATTCAGCCTGCTTTCTGGGAGCCCCCTTTCAATGTCTCCTCAATGGTCAGAATCACACCCAAATTCTACCAGAACTTCGTTGTTCTCCTCTGGCTGATGCAGCAATCGCAACACAACTGAATACTAGACGATGGTTCCAAAATGCCAGCCAGCACACAAACACACAACAAACCAAAGAGAGTGATAACAAAATCCAGTCTAAGAATGTGGAATGCAACTTTTTTATCGAAACAGTTTACCCCCTTTTTGTTTGTTTTGTCTGTTTTTCCTTAATTGGTGTTTAGCTGTGATTATCATTTCACGGCTTTCAAAAAAATTGACCCAATTTTCACATTAGAAGTTCAACATGTTCCATTTACTATGCGAAAGCTTACAGGCCACCAGCAGAACTTAAGAAATACATTTCAAACAAAATAATGAAAAGGGTATTATAAAGCTTAGAAAAAACAAGACTCTGAACACAGGTAATGGAAATGATATATTCTGTATTGGGGATTTGGGAAATGTTGAATTTGATATTTTGATGGTAAAGTGGTCTGTGGAATCAGTTAGCTCCTTAATATTTTCCTGCTCCTGCTAAGCATATAAAAATCAAGTCTGTTAAAGGAAACCAAACTAGTTCTGTGGTCCTGGGGGAATTTAAATCTTTTCATTTCAAATCAGGCATATTGATAAATAATGCACACACACTTTTGAACAATGCACAATTTAATTAGAAAAAAATGAATTTTGTGTCATTTTCTAAATGAGGAATGCCCTAAGTAATGTACATAATATATATTATTAATTGCCTATTTGGGGATAAAATTAATTCCCCTTGAAAAGTTATTTTTCCCCCTCAAGTCAGCAGAAAGTTTAATTACACACATTTTAAATAAAGGTATATATTTTTATTCATGCCCAAAGTGTGTTAGGAATTATAAAATATTAACATACAAGTAAGATGGATAACTGCATGGCAAAATAGATAAAATTATTGAAAATGTCCCGCTTGAATAAGCAAGTATTCATGGAATGTGTAAATGCAGACGTTCTACATACAGAGAGGAAAAATAACAGAGAGCTGGAGTAAGGTGCTCACAGGTGTAAATAACACAGCCAATGAGGTAAAAGAACCATTGTAGGCTTGAGATGGAAACAAGAAATACGGGGCCGCGGGGGCGGGGAAGATGTGAAAGGGAACTTTCACAGAACCCACTGGCCTATTTCCCATTTTCTGAACATGCCTTATGTATTTCTGCCTCTGCACCTTTGCTGGACACAATCCAATAGGCCTTGGATGCTTGCCTGTTATCTTCTAGAGATTTCTCATGTGGAAATTCTACGCAGTTGCTAAAGTCGAACTCAATGCCACATTCTCCAGAAAGATTTTCCAATCCCTCAAGCTATGATCTCTACCATCTCAAAACTCTCATAACACTTTATACAACACCAAACGTTAATTAGTCATTACTCTGTACTAGGTAACACATTTATGTATGTACGTTAGCTCACTGTATTTTTGCCAAAAGTCTTATAAATCCATCATTCTCTTTTTAAAGATAGGAGGCTATGCCTAGCAAAGTTAATAACTTGTTAAAAGCCACATGGCTAGGAAGTGGAGGATATGGATTCACACCAAGTTCAATTTCATTCTATTTTTACCTAATCCTTTCTTTTTTATTGTAACAATTTTCTGCAAATTCTGTGTTTCTTTAGTAAAAGTTCCGAGTCAGCATGCAGCCTGTTGGTCTAGATTACCCAGGGTGATTTCCATCCCAGGTCTCAGATAATCAATGCTTAGCCTCCCCCCGCCAGTGCTGATTTCTGGGTTGAGCATGGTGACTTAAGTGAACCCACCCAAAATGAAACCTAAACCATTTTTATGATACTGGGAAAAAGAGAATTCTCTTCTTTTAACAGATGATTTCTGGCTATGAGACCTAGAATGATTGCCAGTTTGTGACCATGAAGAAAAATACTCTGAGGTCAAAGCCGGTAGATGAAGTTGGGGGCTGACTCAGGGAGATGGGGCTGGCCCTGATCAGATTGCACCTGAACTTGATTCTAAAAGGTAGGTCGCATTATTACTCCAGAATATTCACTGCTTATCCTCCTAAGAATTATATTTACCTATCCCATTGACACCATCCTTTGCCATGCAACCTGCGTTGTGATTTGAAAGCATGTGATTTCTGAGAAGACACTTGAAAAGTCAACATATAGTTGTGCCATTTTTCTTTGTATTATTCTCTGAGACTGTCTAGGAAGGGTTGCTCCTTCAGCCTGAATATCAGGATAAAGTAGACACTTGAAGTAGAGAAGTGAAGAGCAATTACTACTATTTTTCACCTCTGATCTTTGCCATTAAATAAGCATGTCTTCCATTATCAAAGCCAGTATGCATTTTCTGTTACTTCTCATTGAAATTACCTTAACTAGAAAACACACTTTAGTCAATTCAATAATGTTATCAACCCTAAGTAATATCAGGAAAGCTTCTAACATGAAAACTTCCAAAATATACATCATTATGTAATCTTGCATGATGCTTTTTTGGGGGTGGTGGTGGCTATAAGGTGGAGGTGTCTATCTCTAGGCATCCACATGAAATGGAAAGGGCCTTTCCCATTTCTCTAATGATCTTAATGAAACCATGTAGAATAAATTTAATATAATGCAAAGAATTTTACCATTTGTATTGTCAAGAATTTTTTCCTCCATGTAAAATACGTTCTCCCTCATTAACAAATAAAATCAAAAGCTGAAGCACATGAATGAATCTCTTTGATGCTTATTTCAAAGCATTTCAGAAGAATTAATTACAGCAATACTCTGAAAAATATTTAAGTGTTATTATTTCTCTTCTATACATGGTGAGGTGGAAACCTTGAAAGTTTAAATAGCTTTCCTGGAGACCACACAGCAAGTCACTGGCAGAACTCAACGTTCCTAACCTTGTTGACCTCTACAATCTCAGTGTGGTCTGCAACCTTTTTACATCAGAACATTCTTAGGAAGAGGAGACTTTTTACAAAAACACTACTGGACAGTACACCACGAACTTTCTTTTAGTGTTTATTGCCATTTATAGCCTGTTTTGAGTCCACTCTTAGGTTCAGCAGATATTTGAATTAAGTCACTATAAATCCTAAAAAGCAGCCAGTGTTGTGTTTTAAATGTCTTTTAGGCATCAGCCTGAACAGGAAAATGCATTGTTCAAGTAGTCTTTGAATATGCCCTCCTCCCTCTCCCGAATTTAATTGAATTGCCAGAGTAAAACTGGGAACATGAAAGTTGGACATGCAAAAGGACCTACTGAGAAACAACAACTGATCAATTTTTCCCAAAAGAATGTGTTATCTCCACCAAAATAATAATAACAACAACACTTTTCTTCTTCTTCTTCTTTGTCTTCTTCTTCTTCTTCTCATACCCGGTCAACATTACCTAAACTTTAGCAATTTTAATGGCTGTATCAGATCCATTACTCAATTGTTCTAACAGAATATGTACATAGTAGAGATTTAGTTAGGAAGAAAACCCAAGTTCAATAGAAAATGATGATTCACCAACTTTTGCCCAGGTACATCTCAAACATCAGAGTTGTATCTAAAACATATAACTTTTCACAGAGGCCTTTGAGATCACCTTGCAAATATAATTTCTTATAAACCATACAGGAAAACATGACAATATGATCTAAAAACATATACTCTTTTACTTTGGCAATTTTACCTAAGACTATGGATAGCCTATACTAGGTGGTATGTTTAATGCCTAAATCGTCATAATTGTACATATATTTAAGTCTAATGACTATTAGGTCCAATATTCTAAATTTGAGATTTCAATATTAAAAGAGAAAACAGTTTTATTGTGGTTTGAGTTTAATTTTTTTAATTATCTAAAACATACCAAAATTGTGCTACTGACCCTACATGACCCCCTCCAAAGATATAATTCTACTTAATTAATTCAGAAAAATAGAACTGCTTTTAGATCCTTAGATCTTCCTGAAGGAAACTACACTGTGTCTCAACTTTCATTAATCCCATGGACTATATCATGCAACATTATTTGTGTCTTGGTTTATTTTTTTCCACTGTGCTAATTTTACAGTAGCCAAGTAAATTTTGCCAGCATCATTATAGGAGCCACAGAGGTCTGCTGGAGATGCAAAATCAGACAACCTACCTATGTGCATACAAAAATGGAAGCCCAAACTTTCAAGATATTACCTATGAACATGTGAAAATAGTATAAATCAATTCAAAGATAAAGAACTCAAATATCATTAATCTTGAAGTTTTAAATGTTTATTTATCTTGAGAGAGCGCATGTACACATGCACACACACAAACACACACATACGTGGGAGCAGAGAGAGGAGAGAGAGAATCTCAAGCAGGCTCGGTGCTGTCAGCGCATAGCCCCCCACAGTGCTCAAACTCACAAACCTTGAGACTGTAACCTGAGCTGAAATCAAGAGTCAGAGGCTTAATTGACTGAGCCCTGCAGGCACCCCTCATTAATCTTTCTTGACACCAAAAGCAAAGCTTCGATCTGATAAGCAAAGCCGGAAGAGTTGACAGAAATAATTCCATTCTGCTATATTATTAATGTAAATTTTTATGATCCATAGTTTAAAAATCAATTGTTATCCCTTTGTCCACTCACATGTAGGAACATCTCACACCATATAAATTCTCCGTCTGAATATAGGCTCTTATCTTAGAAATGTGGCTTTTGGAAGAGCTAGGTATTACATAATACCTTACCTGTCAACTAACGAACCCATTATTTCTATTCCTTTAAATAAAAATGCAAGAAAGAGCTCTAGCCTTGTGGACGAGAGGAGGAGTAACAATGGTGAATTTTAGAAGAGGCCAGAAGCTGCCATCCCACAGGTTTGTCCTTGATTGTGGAGAATTTATAATAGTGTGAACTTCGACCTTTGTTTACACATTCTGTGAACTGTTTGGAATTGAGTAAATTATGAAATGGGTTTATGGTAAGAAGACAATGCCCTGACAGCAGAGTGAGGAGAAAACATTGGCCTTTACATTGGGGAAAAAAAAAACAAAAACAAAAAGGCAAGCAAGCAAACAAACAACAAAAAACCCCAATCTTGTGATATTTGTAAAAAACATGGCCAAAGTTCCATGGGTATTTTGTCAAAATACAATGGTGACTATGATATTTGTGGATGCAGCTGGAAATCTCCTTCTTTCAGTTCTTTTAAAATATTTACCACTGCAAAGAATGAGAATTTCTAACACTTACCTTTCAGCCCAGCCCTGAAATGCTACTGCTTATATTTGAAAATGAAGATCATAACACATTCTCTTGAAAACAATTTATGATGTGATTTCAAAATAACATCCTGGGAACACTGAAAAATTGAGAGAGATCTTACACATACATATACACATTTTTATTAAAGTTACTGATTCTTTCAAAACCTAAAATAGATATTCATTTTAAATGTTGACATTTTAAAGAGCTTTTCATAAATCTCTAGGAAATTCTTTTCATAATTTTCTAGGAAAGATAAAGGTGGATGAAGACAACAGTATATATTTCTCATGCATGCATTCATGCATTCCTCAAACATTAATTTAGCTTATGCTATGTGCAAGGTTCTGAAGACATCAAGTCAAGCAACACATAGTCTTTGTGTTTTGGGAATTGATGACCAATTTGGGAGAGACAGATAACACTTTATAAAGATTACAGTGAAAAGTGCTAACTCAGCTGTTTCTAAAGATTGCTAAAAGAGACTAGCACAGGGATACGTGATCAAATCTGTGTGTCAGGGCGATGTTAAAAGAAAAATCATTTTATGCTGATTTTTCAAGGAGTTACCTGTATGCATTAAAGGGGTCCAGAAAGGTTAGTAGAAGAGAATTCCAGGCAGAGGGAACAGCGTGTGGAAGGCAAGGAGTAGCATAAAATGGTGGATAGGTATAATGTGATACTCCTTGGAGCCGCTAGAGATTAGGCTGAAAGACAGGCAGAATGACATCAAGAAAACCATTGTCTGCAAAGCTAACTGATGCTACGGAGAGGAACTGACAGACTCTCAGCTCTGTGTTTCAGATAAGATTAGCTCCTAGAAAGGTTACTGTGGGAGAAGAGGAGGTATTCCAGAAGAGAATCACTTAGCAGCCACTTCTTTCATTCAGATTCTTTCTCCTATCACATTAAGCAGCACACCCTGTTAAGCGCCCATTCTGTAAGAGACCTCCTTTTTATTTACTCGGATTCTGCCTTCCTGCTTTCTGTGGCATAAAAAACTACCTGTATACACAAAGGTGCCAAAGGCCTCCTTTCTGAAATCCTCTTCATTAACACCAATTTAGAAGGTTAATTTTAAGAGATGGATTAAGGTACCATGTTATCTAGGAGAGATGGAAATGAGTTAATTAGCACATTTCTGCCCTTGCCAGGTTTCAGAGGTCAGAACTTGCAGAAAAGAGAATTTATAGTTCACTTTTTTGGCCCCCCACCCCCCGGAGTTGGGAAGGAACTAAGAGGGAGAGGTAGAAGGGAACAGCGGGGAAAGAAGACAGCTTGGTAACCTCCAGGGTCCCAAAAGGTGGGAAAAGAAAGAGGGCCGGGTGGGGAAGGTAGGGGGTGTGAGCCCTGAATGGAGATTTGGGGCAGGCTATAGAAAAATACTACGCTGGAAAGAGCGGGGAGACAAAATCAGAATTTTAATTCTGATTTGAGAGTTAATTTTCTTTTTTACCTTGGACAAATGACTTAATTCTCCAGATCTATTTTTTTCCTATAGAAAAATAACCCAAAAATAGAGAATTTCTGAAATCCTCGCAACTTCTTATATTTTAATGTGCAACTATTCCACAATTTTGCCAAAGTCTGTTCCTAATACATATACTCTATCCTTGGTCCTTTCCTCCACCCCAAATTTCTTTGATGCTCTTCTTTGTAAAAAGAATTGTAGTAGTTAAAAAAGCATTAAACTAACTTAGTGATTTTTTTTTATGATGTATATGTATACTATTGAGGTTATTTTTAAAAAGAAAACTGTTATACCATAAAGAATTTGTCAGTGTCTGTTCCAGGTTCCTGGGAGAGAGTTCTGAAATCCTGGTAATTTCCTAAGTGATAGGAGTATCTTTGTTTTTCCTGGTGAGCCCATGAGGCCACTGCTGCGTTTATACAAGTAAGGTAGGTCCTTTCATGGTGGATCCCCAGAGAATTTCGGATGGGACCTTAACATATCAGAAGAACCAATCATCTGATTAGAAGGTTGGAGCTTTGGGTCACCATATATCTGCCTGTTTTCTGACCTTCAGGGTGTGGGTGAAAGCGGGAGAGTGATTTCAATCCTGTAGTCAATGAATCAATTAATTGTGCCTACAGAAGGAAATCCCAATAAAAACTCCGGACTCTGGCTTCCGTGGTTGGCAATATTCTGTCTAAATGCCAGGAGGGTGATGTGCCCCGAAGACAGGGAAGTTTCACATTTGGGACCCTCACGGCCTTTATCCTATGTTTCTCTCTCTGGCTGGTTCAGATTTGTATCTGTTTGCTATAATAAAAGTGTAATTATATATCCATAACATTTCCTAAGTTCTGTGAGTGATTCCGGTGAATTATTGAATCTGAGAGGACAGTGGAAGCCCCCAAATCGGTAGCCAGTTGATCTGAAGTGTGGGTGGTGGGGACACCCCTAAACGTGTAGATCATGTGTGGCATAAGGGCAGTCTTTTCAGGAACTGTTCTTTTAGCCTGTGAAGTCTGTGCTATTTCTGGGTAGTTAGCATTAGTATTGCATTGTAAGCGCTTACTACATATTTTAGCAGATTTCCAAAATTAAATTTTTAAGAAAACTTTATTGACACCTTTTCACAGTTAAACTCTCTGGAGTGTTACTGCTTCATTACAATATCCATGAGTGAGCACGCGGTGTCTTCAAAGGAAAGAATTAACATTATTGAGTTGCTGCTTAGAAGAAAGGATTAAATGAAGAGACAAGGTATCTTGCCACAATCAAACAGAAAAAATAAAAACAGACAAAAACTTTTCTTGGGGGGGGTGGTAATCACATTTTTTATATTTTTTTTCAAAGAAATTCCGTGCATACAGTTAAAAGAAAATAATAAATAAAAAAGTTGATACTAAGGTTCAGTAGAGTACTATACAGACTCAGGTATGTGAGAAGTTTAGAATATGCTGGAAAAATACCAACTCTATTTGAACCGTGTGGCAAAAGATAAGAATGGTAAGGTTTCATGAGAAATTTCACTGATTTTTTTTTAATTTTTTTTTATTTTTTTAAATGTTTTATTTAGTTTTGATACAGAGAGAGACAGAGCATGAGAGGGGGCGGGTCAGAGAGAGAGGGAGACACAGAACCGGAAGCAGGCTCCAGGCTCTGAGCTGTCAGCACAGAGCCCGATGCAGGGCTCAAACCCACGAAGGTGAGATCTGACCTGAGCCGAAGTCGGAGGCTTAGCCGACGAGCCACCCAGGCGCCCAGAGAAATTTCACTGATTTATTAAGAAATGTTAGAATTTATTATGATGAGATATAGTTGTGACCCACCTTAAAAACATGATATGTTTTTTTTTTCCATTTGAGAGAATACAAATTTCTAGGAAAAAATGATGCCAGAGCAACTCAATTCCTTTTTCACATGGCTAATTCTTTCAATTATGCAAATAAGCTGGGTAACGCCTATTGATTTTCAGAAGACAGTTTGAGTTTAGTTTAACTTCAGAAAATTTATTTGAATCATCACGTACCTTTTAAATAAGCATAATTTCAAATATTAGTTTCTTTTCCTGGATGGCACTGTGAGTCTTTACAGGGAAACATTTAAGTGAGAGGAGAGGGCAGTCCACATGATCGGCAATCACTGGAAAATAGAGGAAGAACACATAGAAGGAACCATAACATTTTGTTAACATTTTTTTTCCGAGACCCTCTACACATGGCAAAACATAGATTTCTTTTAATCAAAACACTCAGTATTCAGCTGTCAGTTATCTGTGCTAAAGCACCTGTCACTTCCAGAAGTCTGGTGATCATCCTGGTGTGAGACAGGAGTACAGCTAAGTGATTTGCCTAAACCAGAATGTCAGGATGGACACTGCGGCCTTCCATCCACATAGCTACCAACTCCTCTGGATGAAAGCCTTTGGAGTTGTGAACCTAGAGACCAATCTTTCACTGGTTCATTAATCTTTCTGACAAACTTATTCATCACTTATGCCCCAGAAACCACATTGGCAGAATTAATTACTCCATTATCTAGGTTCCTATAGCTTTTTAAGAAATATTCTTATATAACATGCACCTATTTATATATTTTGTTCTTTCTAAATGTCTTGCCTAAGCAGAAATTTTGTGCATTGATCATATGTGTGAGCATGTGTATAAAATGTACATGTGCATGCAATCATCAATATATTGTAATCTATTAGGATTTGAACAGATAGGATCAGAAAGGCTAAGTGTCTCTAACAAAGAGACACTAAAGCATAGTGACTTAAGACTTTTAGGGTGTTACCTTTCTGGTCTTGTTGAAGCTGGGTTACCTCTGTCCAAGTTCTGGCTCACAGTAAAAAGGAAAGGATAAGTAGAAAAGAGTGCTCCTTATTTCAATGTCATTGCTTATAAGTGTCACTAATAACTTACTTAGTTACCAAACTGAGTCACATGGCCATCTCTACTTGCAAAGGAAGCTGGGAATGCAGTCTCTAATGGAGTGCCCATGTGCTCCAGGACTATGGAAGAAGGAGAGATTGATGTCAGAGAAGTCCAGGAAATTGCCACTTTTACTGCATATATGATAAAAAATAACAAAGGCTGATAGAGCAAAAATCCAAAGACTAAAAAAAAAAAAAAAAGAAAAGAAACAAAAAAGAAAAAAAGAAAGAAAGAAGCAAAGACTCTACAAGCAATATTTTTCAACTAGTGGCATTTTGTCCCCCAAGGGAATGGGGGCATTTGTGGTGGTCACAACCAGGGATGGCATGCTATTGGCATTGAGTACATGGAGGTCAAGGGTGCTACTAACCCCCCTACAACGTAGAAGAGAACCGCCCACTTCACAAGAAATTATCTGGCTCAAAACGTCAATAATGTCAAGTTAAGAAACTCCACATAATGATTTTCATAACTCCAAAGTATCGCATGCCAGTTGGAACAAATTGGGGACATAAAAGTTATATGAGAACGACATCTTGGGATATTTATGTTTCTTCTGATGCTTTACCTGTTCCTCTCCTCCTCCCCTTGCTTGACACGAAGCAACCTAAGATTAGGAATTTTGTTTTGTTCTTCTTTTCTTTTCTTTTTGTTTCTTTTCTTTTTTTATTTATTTTTGAGAGAGAGAGAGAGAGAGAGAGAGAGCAGGGGAAGGTCAGAGAGAAAGAGACACAGAATCTGAAGACCGGCTCCAGGCTCTGAGCTAGCTTTCAGCACAGACCAACACGGGACTTGAACCCACGAACAGTGAGATCATGTCCTGAGCCGAAGTCTGACGCTTAACCGACTGAGCCACCCAGGTGCCCCTGTTCTTGTTTTCTTTACAGGCACAAAGGCAAGGCAATGAGTTCGTGATTTTGAATGAACAATGATGAACATGGAGCACCTTTTCTGTGCACTGCCCCGTACCTGGCATTGTGTGATTGCTACAAGATGTGTGCACCACCCTGTTCTCAAGGTCCGTGCCATGGACAGCCACTGTTTTTATTATTTCTCCTTCCTCATCTTCCCCCAGCATCAGTGGTGTGACTACTCATTTCTGTCACAATTGCAGACATGTCTGTGTTTGCAATTGCTTCCTATACCGTGGCCACCTTACCTGGGAGCCCAAGTTAGTGACCCATAGTCATGCCCATCATAAGAAGCACATCAAATATTTTCTGTCAAGGAATAAGCAGACCAAAGCAGAAAACAGCTCTAGATTATTAACTTTGTAACAACTCAGATCAGATGGAAACAAAATTAAGATTTACAGGACTACAAAGGAAGTGGTTGCTGTTTATTCAAAATAGGAAATAGAAAGAAAACCCCAGGCTTTCCAAGATCCTGTGGGATAACCAGCATATTCAAAAAGCTGAGAGGAATGAATTAGGGAAATGAGCATTTGATGAGTTTCATATGAACTTTTGACCTTCTTAAGGGTTGCAAAATTGCCTTTGTACTCCATGATCTAGCCTAAGCCACTTCTGTTTTTCCTTGGTCTTCTCTCTGATTCTTTTCATGCCTACCTCTCTCTGTCTGCTGTTTGTCTCTCCCTCCTCTCTCTTCCCTTTTTTTTCTATCTCTTCCCCTCCTTCCCTCTCTCCTCCCACTTTCCCTCCTCCTTCCCTTTTTAAATGGTCTTCACTTCTAGGCCATCAATTCAGCCTTGCTTCTATGTACCTAATACCCTCTTGCAAACTTTCTTAATCTAGGTCTGAGACCATAAAATAGGAAGACTTATCTCTCCCGGTCTTGAAATGTCCCCTAACTTGCACAGAGACAGAGTCTGATTCTGCAGCATCGCCCCAGTGTTCTCCACTGGGGAAAAGAGTATTATGATCATTATCCAGCACACCATAAGGACTCACATGAAAGACAACATTGTGCACGGAGCTTATTGAATTGCAAGCAGCCTTCTCAGAAATCAAGGCTGCCCCCTGATGCAAATCAGATGCTTACATAATGCTATTTTCTTGGAGGGCCACAAAGGAGAGATGGGATTAAGATGCCCCTTTGTGGTGTGGCAAAAGCGTTTCTGTCTTCTTGCTTCAAGCAGAACATTTTGACATATTAACTGGGTTGGCACAAAATGTACCTAAAGCTATTGAATGCACCTATTTTTCTTGATAGAATTTATACCAAACTGCTTTCCAAGGAATTTGAAGCAGCTGGAAGTTACTATGATGTTTCTGCCCTTTATTCCCCCTCCCTTTTCTCTGTCTCTCCATCTCCATCCCCACCCTTTCCATAATCCTTAGTTATGCACATTTAGAAAAAAAAAACTGGTCACAGCACGAATGAAAAAAAATCCATCATGGTCTCACTGGATTTTATAATTTAGCATCATTTCACATCAATTGTACACATATGTGCTACAGTGCTTTTTCTTTCTTTCCTTTTCTTTTTTTTTTTTTTACAGATGGCACACTGAATTAGGACCAGTGATCCAGCAGTCATTTTGCATAAAGCCAGATTCCAGTTTGACAGGCGCTATGCATCACCACACATCCTTAAGAAAAATGTTCTGCTGTGTTTACACGTGTCTTCCCAGCAGCTGATTTCTGAATATGGGCGCTGATGCATGGCATGTATTAGAGACTGGAATATGCCTCCTATTGCGAAATCCAAATGAAGCCAACTGCATTTCCTACAAGGTTACCCTGCCTTCCTTTCTTTCTTCCTTTGGCCTCTCTGCTTTCTTCTCATTTCTTCCTTTCCCTCCTTTGCCATTTATTCTCTTAATATTTTTTCCTTTTTGATCATCTTTTTCCTTTCTTACTAATGTAGAGAGTCCTTGAAAATTCATTATATCTTAGTCTTTATGCCTTCAGAGTATGGCCATAAAAGGGTGTTCATAAAGGCTTATTAAATAAATCTTTGACGCTATATTCTAATAGTTAAATTCATATCCGTCTAAGATGATGGCATAATGCTGATGCATAGAAATTTTATCTTTGTCATTTTATCACTATTACCACTTCTTTCATTCTCATTGACATAATTATCATCATCATGTTGAGTGCCTACTCTCCAAAGCAAGAGTATTATAAGTACATATTCTTTCACTTAGTTCTATGGTGACCTTGATACTCCTTGATCTATAAAATAGAGATAATAGTAGTGCCTTCTCCTAGGCTTCTTGAGAAAACTAAATGGAATGAAATGTATAAAGTGTTTGATACATTGCCTGAATAAGAAGTATTCTATAAAGGATTATTATATTAATACCTACCCTACAGTTGAAGGCATCGGAACAGAGAGGTTAGGTGGTTTGCCAAAAGTCACTCAGCTGGTAAGTAATAGACAATGGAAACAGATTCCCAGTTCCGGCTCCATGGACAGGCATACCAATCGCACCCTTCCATTATCACAATCTTGACAAGAGGGACAAAAGTAAGTCAAATAAGTAACTATGACAAGTTTAGGGGGAGAAATAATTTTCTTGGAAAGCTTGAGACTGAACAAAACTCTAAAAAGAAAAAGAAAACAGCATCAAAGGGTTTTACTCTTACTATTACAATCTTCTTTATCACAGGTTGGAAGCACGCTGTTATTACACTTTTGTCAGAAATTCATCCATGAAGTTGTTCCTTCTGCTAATGCAATAATATTCCATTTTTATAATTTTTATACTTTGATATCGAAGCCTTGAATATTTGCCACGGCAATGTCTAAACAATAAAATCTGCTCTAAAAAAGAAATGCCAGCCTGCCTTTATTCCTTTCTTCCTTTCTCTTTTCCTGCTTTGATGGTCTTTGATTTGGGTTCATATTTGTTGATGAAATTTTATTTTGTTACGTGGGCAAAATATATAGATGATTATAGGTTAAAGTAAATACTTAAAGATTTGAAATAAATATTTATGTGGGATGAAGAAATTAACACTTTTAAAAAATTGCAATAAAATGATTTTGCTTAGAAGAAAAAGAGTTCACAAAATATGAATGTGTTAAGAAAACTAATTGTTAAAAATTGCTACATGTAAACAAAATATACCAATGATCATATTTTAAGGAATCATATCATTCTGATGCACCTTATTTTTTTTGAGCTGAGAAAGAAGTAAAATTATCCAATCAAATGACATAATGCCTGTTGATCGCTTAGACTTTTTAGTTTCAGATACAAAAAATATATAGACTTATTTAAACATGAATTTTTATCGTATTTGTCTCGTGTCTCATAAAAAGAAAAAATCAGAAAATGATATTGGTTAAGGCATTCCTGCAATGTCTCTATTCAGAATCTGAGTCTTGATCACTTGAGTCAGCATCATTGAGTCCATGTTGTCTCATGTGATATCCTCTCTACCAAAAGACTATCAGTGGTGTAGCATTTCTTAAGAGTCTACATAGGAAATCAAAGCAAATGGTACTCAGTTTTTAAGCCATTTTGTAATTATGTAGGATCACTCTGCTTTTGCTTTTACCTTCAATTTTGGGAATGCTGCTTCTTTTACTTCTCTTTCACCGTTCCTGCTGCTCATCACACACTATGTATTAAGTGTTTGGAAACTGCTTCACTAGTGTATTCAATCCAAGTCCCCTGGTCCCCCAATGCAAATCAGACACCCATACTCTGGCAACAATAAACAAAATAGCCTGATCCACTATGATTGAAAAAGAGGTTCAGTTGTAAAAGACCTCTTAATTCAGTGTTAAAATTAAAAAAAGAAAAAAAGTGTTCCTTAGGGTCAATGAAATAGAGTGATGAATAAAGAAATGGAACAAGGTTCAACCTCTCTAAGATGAAATTATAGCTAACCCAAAGTCCTGGTTTCACTTAAGACATAAAAAAGCACAAGAAATATCCAGCTCCCCTTGAAAATTAATCAAAACCCTACTAATTAACATATGGGACAAAGACATTTCAAGATAATTTTAAAAATCAAAAGACAATAAAAAATAAAATTTCAAAATTTATGGGATGCAGCAAAAGCAGTGTTTAACGGAAATTTATAGCATTAAATTCATATGTTACAAATGATGAGAGATCTAAAAACAATAGCTAAAGCTTCCCTTTCAATGAACTAGAGAGAGGAATAAACTAAACTTAAGACAAACAGGAAAAAAAGTAATGATAATGACAGATTTTTTTCAAACAAGCAAAAGCTTCAAGAAGACATTATCAACATATCTGTGCTATGAGAACTGTTAAGGCATGTGCTTCAGGTAGAATAGACTTAAGATGACATAAGAAAATTTGAATTTATATAAATTTTTAATGCCAGAAATCACATAAATTAAATTAAGTACAAGAGATTTCCTTCTTATTTTCAACAGACTAAAAAAATTAATATTGAAGTAAAAAATGATAACAATACTTAATGAGGTTCTTAATACATATATATAGAAGTAAAATGTAGCAAAATAGCAAAATGTCTGGAAGTGAGAAAATAGATGTATACAGTTATAAAATGAAGTGAAATCGCATAATATAATTTGCAGTGGTATAATCTGAAGATAGACTATGTTATAGAAAAATAACAACAAAGGGGAAAAGTAACAGATGATGCAAATAGAAAATAGTAGTATGTTAGTAAATTTACAATTATTTGTATTTTTAATGTTTATTTATTTATTTTGAGAGAAAGAGATAGAGAACAAGCAGAGGAGGGGCAGAAAGAAAAGGAGACAAAATCCCAAGCAGACTTCACACCATCAGCACAAAGACTGATGCAGGGATCGAACCCACGAACTATGAGATCATGACTTGAATCAAAGTCAAGAGTCAGATGTTTAATTGACTGAGCCACCCTGGTGCCTTTAAGTTCATTTATGTTAATAGTTATATTTAATATAAATTACTATGCCCCTCAACTAAAAAGCAGAGTGTCAAATAGGGTAAAAAATTAAGACTAAAAGCTTCCCACAAAAAGACCACTTTAAATATAAAGATACTGGTAAGTTAAAAGTAAAAAGATGAGAAAATATATGCTAATCCAATACTGATCAAAAGGAAGAGCTACTAGCTATGTTAATACACAAAACATAATACAAAATGAGGAGTATCTCCAGGCTTAAAAAGAGGGACACTGTTAGGAAATAATTCACTGTGAATCTCTAACATATTCTCACATGTTTTGATAGCTTTTATAATAGACAATAAATTTTAAAGATGTTTATGTAGTAAACAGCTTGAAAGATAGATACAGTGTCTCCTTCCATCATTAGAACATAGGGAAGATTTTTGCTGTCCAGGATAATAAAAATAATGTCCTCCAGGGAAAATGTTGGGCAAGTTACCTAGCAACCCTCTTTATAAGAGTGAAGTTTCTTAAGTTCAATGTCTCTCAAATGTATACTGTGTATATAGCATCCACTTGGGCTTCCCATTGCCTTGTACTCAGGAGATTTAGGGAAGAGGAGAAATTGATGTAAACTTTGCTGTGAGTAAGAACAAGCTTTGTCTCTGACCCATGGGTTTCGTGTCTTTTACCAGACTATGAAACCACGGTTTTGTGCTTGTAAAGGAATCAACTCTTAAGAAGATACAACAATCCTAATCACGTATTCACCTTAGAGTTCATCGAAATATATGAAACAGAAACTGAAAGATCTAAAAGGAGAGACAGATCAATCATTATAATTAGAGAATATAAAGTTTCTTTCTCAGTAATAAAACAAGAGGACAGAAAATAACTAAGGATTGAGAGGATATAAAAGAATAACATTGTCGGCCAATTTGATCTAATTGACATTTATAGAACACTTGACATCAAAAGACCAGAATACACATTCTTTCATTGTACACAGAGAATATTCAAGATAGACCATAGTATGGGTCATAAGACAAACATCAACATATTAAAAGACTTAAAGAAAGTAATTTACCTAGCCGCAATGGAAATAAAACAAATATTGGTAGTAGAAAGAATCTGGAAAACCCAAATATTTGGATTTAAATGATACAATTCCAAATAATCCTTTAAAAGGGGGCAAATTACAGGGTATTTTGCAGTGGATTAAAATAAAATTAAAGTAAAAATACAATATATCAAACTTGAGGGACATAGCTAAAGCAACACAAGGAGATGATCATTACAAATTGTTCTATTAGAAACGTTTCCAATTAAAACTAAGCAATCACTTTAACAACTACAAAAATAAAAGTATAACTAATGCAATCAGAAGGAAAGAAATAATAAAGAGGACTTAATGAAATAAAAATAAACAATAAAAAATAATATCAATGAATCTAAAAACTTCGGAATTTCAATCAAATTGATAAAACTGTAGCCAACATGCTAAAGGGAAGAAAACAGGTAAAAATTATCAATATCAAGAATAAGAGATACTAGGAAAACAATTTGACAATAAAATTCTATGGGGGAAAAAATCCCCCCCCAAAAAAATAAGAGAGAGACCATAACTACAGATCTTAAAAAGGATAATAGCAGAATTTTATAACAAGAAATTTTAAAACTTAGATTGAAACTTAGACCAAATAACTTTCTGGAAATACACAACTACTGAAGCTTGCTCATGAAAGAGATAACCAAAATAGTCTGATATCTATTAAGCAATTTAAATTTATAGCCTAAAGTCTCCCTCAAAGTAAATTCCAGGCCCAGGTGGCAGCATGTGTGAATTCTATGAAACATATTAGGAATTATGCCAATTTTACACAAACTTTTAATGAAAATAAAAGATGAAAGCATGCTTTCCAACTGATTTTATGAGGCCTATCGATACCCAAACTAAACAGGAACACTACAAGAGAACTTAAAATAGATCAATATGAAAACAGAATTAAAAAAAAAAGAAGCTTCACATGGTCCAATACCCTTACTTGAACATAAATAAAAAATCTCTAAAAAATCCTTAGCAAATCATAAAAAAGAATGATGAAAACGGAATGAGTGATATTTATATCTGAAATACAAGACAGATTCACCATTTGAAAATCAATCCTTGGGATTCATTATATTAAACAACGTGATGGAAAATTGTATTACCTCAGTAGTTATAATAATAGAATTTGAAAAAATTTCAAGATCTGTTTTAAAAATCTTTCAGCAATGTAACAATCAAAGAGAACCTTTTTGCCTGGGTGGCTCAGTTGGTTGACCATCTGATTCTTGGTTTGGACTCAAGGTCATGATCTCATGGTTTCATGGGTTCCGAGCCCTGAAATAAGGCTCTGAGTTGGCAGTTCGGAGCCTAGTTGGGATTCTCTCTCTTCCTCTCCCTGCCCCTCCTCCATTTGTGCTGTCTCTCTCAAAATAAATACACTTAAAAAAAAAAGGAACCTTCTTAACTTGATACAGGACATCTACAAAAATGATAACTGACCGTGTACTTAGCAGTAAAAGAATAGGATTTTTCAGGGCACCTGAGTGGTTCAGTCGGTTAAGCATCTGGCTTCGGCTCAGGCCATGATCTCATGGTTCGTGAGTTCGAATAGGTATTTCCAGGATGGAGCTTTCTCAAAAAATTAAAAATAGAGCTGCCCTACAATTCAATAACTGCATACTAGGTATTTATCCAAAGGATACAAAAATGCTGAGTCAAAGGGGCACATGCACTCCAATGTTTATAGCAGTGCTATCATTCAAATTGTGGAAAGAGCACAAATGCCCATCTACTGATGAATAGATAAAGAAGATGTGGCATATATATACAATGGACTACTATTTGGCAAACAAAAAGAATGAAATCTCATCATTTGCAACAACATGAAAGGAACTAGATGGTATTATGTTAAGTGAAGTAAGTGAGAGAAAGACCAATATATGATTTCACTCATATGTGGAATTTAAGAAGCAAAGCAGATGAACATAGGAGAAAAGAAGGAAAAATAAAATAAGATAGAAACAGAGAGGAAGACAAACCATAGGAAAGTCTTAAATACAGAGAACAAACTGAAGGTTGCTAGAGGAGAGGCGGGTGGGGGATGGGCTAAATGGGTGATGGGCATTAAGGAAGGCACTTGTTGGAATGAACACTGGGTGTTTTATATATATATATATATATATATATGTGAAGAATCACTAAATTCTACTCCTGAAACCAATATGACACTATATGTTAATGAAGTTGAATTAAAATTTTAAAAAATAGGGTTTCCCCTATAAGTGAATAATAAGATGTCCAATCTCACAACCTCTGTGCAGTACTGTGTGAGAGGTCCTAGCCTAGTGATAAGACAAGATAAGTATATCAAAAGGCATACAGACTTGAAATGATGGAATGTGATTATAATTACTTGCAGTGACCTATCATCATTTATGACTACAATTGAAAAGAATCTATAAAGTATATCTAGAAATTGTAAATGAGTTTAGAAGGGTCAATGGATACATAGTTAACTAACAAAACTCAATTATATTTTTCTATACTTGTACTGACCAACTGGATATAGAAATAAATTTTTTAAAATCTTCATAAAAGAAACATGAAACATCTAGACACATTTGTAACTAATCTAATAATAAAAAAAACACAGATGAAAGAATTCTTTTAAAATGTTTATTTATTTTTGAGAAAGAGAGAGATAGAGCATAAGCAGGGGAGGGAATGAGAGAGAGAAGGAGAAACAGAATCCGAAGCAGTCTGTCAACATAGAGCCCGACATGGAACTTGACTTGTGAACCACAAGATCATGACCTGAGTTGAAGATGGACACTTAACTGACTGAGCCACCCAGGTGCCCCTAGGAGAAATTAAAATGATCAAATAGATTGAGAGATATACTGTGTCCATGGATTGGAAAACTCAATATTGTTACATTGCTAATTATTCTTAAATTGATAAGTAGACTCCAAAAAATATTAATCACAATCCAAGGAGGCTTATTTTCAGATATTGGGAAGGTGACCCTATAATTCATATGGAAAAACAATCGCTCTAGATAGTCCAATGAATTTGAAACAGAACAAATTTGGAGGACACACAGACTGATTTTACGACTTACTATAAAGCTTTAGTAATCAAGACAGTGTGGTTTTAGTGGAAGAATAGATGTATTGACTGATGAAACAATGGAGAGTCTAAAAAAGATCCACATGTCTATGGTCAATTGATTTTTTTAGAAATGTAATGTGCCAAGGTAATTCTAGAAAGAATACCCCTTTCAACAAATTGTTGAACTTAGAGATATAAACTTCTAGGAGAAAATATAAGAGAAAACCTTTGTGATCTTGAGTAAAGCAAATATTCTTATAACAGACAAAGGTACAAACCACAGCATAAAAGTTGATAATTTAAACTTCAAAATTAAAACTTTTAGCTGTGAAAAGAACTCCTAGAACACATCATAATAAGACACCCAACTCAATATAAGTGGACAACATTTTTGAAGAGAAACTTCATATACACCAAAAAACTATAGATATCAAATAAACATAAGAAAAGGTTTTTGTCATCATTAATCAATAGGAAAATTCTAATTTAAATCACAATAAGATATCACTACATACCTACTAGCTCTGCTAAAATTACAAAAAGAAAAAAAATTATTGGTGAAGATGTAAAGTATTTGCACCTCCCACAGATTGCTAACGAAAACAGAAAACGGTACAGTCACTTAGAAAACACTCTAGCAGTATGGTAGGTTAAATACATCTTTAACATGAACCAACCACCCCACTTCAAAGTATTTTTACAAGTGTTGAAAACAGCTCCATACAAGGTCTGTACCGTCATGTTCACAAAAGATCATAAAAAAAATAATAACCAAAAGCTGCAAACCAGTCACATTCCATCAACTAGTGAAGGGGTATTCAAACCTTGGTTCATCTGTAGAGTAGAACTACTAAGCATGAAAGGAACAAACAAGTGTTACTTCAACAGTACGATGTTCTTAACACTATACTAAGTAAAAGAAGCCAGTTGAAAATGTTATATATCCTATGTGGCCATTTATAAGTTATTTGAAAAAAAGAAAAAGCTATAACAACGAAAATAAAATCAGTGGTCTGTAGGGGCTGAGGGTAGTGGAACTACTTCACTACATTGATGTACAAGATAACTTTTTAGGGTGATGGAAATACTGTAAAAATTCATTGTGGTTGTGGTTATACTCTGTCTATAATTGTCAAATTCAACAAAGTGCACAGCTAAATAGGTAATTTTTGTTGTGTATAAATTATACCTCAATTAATAATAATGAACAAGAAACTAAACAACAAGAAAAGAAAGTCAACATGCTAATGGTATTGGGTTTTATATATTTCAGCTGCAACTACCAGAAACATTTTGGGAAATAATTTGGCAATGTGTATCAAGAGCCTTCAATATGTTCCTGCACTTCACCCATAAACCTCCATCCTAGTATCTAAAGAAAATAATCTAACAATAGGAAAAAATATGCCCATAAAGACGTTTACTACAGAATTCTTTATAATAGTGAAAATGTAGAGGTTGCCTTAAAATCTGAAAAACCTATGAATGATGAAGATTTAGAACAACAAAGTCTTGATTCAGACTTTAAGTAAATCCAAAGTTCGTGAAGAAAATAGAAGGAGTCATGATGCAATGTAAATTGAAGAAAGTCACCTGCCCAGTTTCATTTAAGGTCTTCTGTTAAGGGTTAACCAAGCAAATACATGTGCTTCCAATCCCTAGAATTGATACAGTTGAAAGTATAAAGGTAGGAATGCAGCTTTATGTAAACGGTCTGCCATTTTTATTAATCCTTTTTTCTGCTTTAAGTGACTCTCAACACCAACCTCCCGCCCTGCCCTACCTCTGAGGCATCCGCTCACAAACCAAATTCTATAAATCAAATTTTAAAATCACTATAGTAATGTATTTTCCTCAGTCCTTTTTCCAACTTTGAATGTAAACAATAAATCTAAGTTCATGGCTACACAAGTGAAGCATATAATGACTATACAAATGAAACATACCAAAAAAATTAACCAATAACAAGGCAATCAAACACAACCACAAAACCAGTCCTTTGCTTTAAGAATATTTTTTATCATGAAAAAATTTGATTTGATTGTAGCATTGATTGGATTTAATATTAATTGATCAGTTATGATGATTAAAAATGACTAAAGAGGGGCGCCTGGGTGGCTCAGTTGATTAAGTGTCCCACTTTGGCTCAGGTCATGATCTCATGGTTTGTGGGTTTGAGCCCCACGTCAGGCTCTGTGCTGACAGCTAGCTCAGAGCCTGAAGCTTGTCTTCAGATTCAGTGTCTCCCTCTCTCTCTGGCCCTCCCCTGCTCATGCTGTCTCTCTTTCTAAAATAAATTTTAAAAAAGTAAAAAAAATTTTTTTAAATGACTAAAGATTGTTGATGTAGTATGTATATGTTTAAATAAAATATTTTATTGTTCTTTAAAGTTTAAACATAAAGAGATGATGTTCAAGGGGAAGCTGTCTTTCTGTTGTAAATATCATATTTTAAGGATTAAATCATTGAACTATCAAAAAACATTGGGATTCCAAAGCAATTTCTCTTCCTTTCTTTTTCTTTTCAACATTTTTGAGGTATAATTGACAAATAGAATTGTAAGATACCAAAGTATACAATGTGATGATTTGTTATAAGTATACATTGTGAAAAGATTACCACCATTGAGTTAATTAACACATCCATCACCTCACATACCTTTTTGGGTTTTTTTAATTTTTTTTTAATTTATTTTTGAGAGACATAGAGAGCACAGGAAGGTCAGAGAGAGAGGAAGATACAGAATCTGAAGCAGGCTCCAGGCTCTGAGCTAGCTGTCAGCACAGAGCTTGATGTTGGGTTCGAACCCATGAACCGTGAGATCATGACCTGTGCCGAAGCCGGACGCTTAACCGACTGAGCCACCCAGGCATCCCGTCACATTTTTTTTTATTAGAATACTTAGATGTTCTACTCTCTTAGTAAATTTCAATTATACAATAGTGTTCTCACCTATATATACATGAGTACCTGAGACCTTAGTCATGTTATAACTGGAACTTCAAACCTCTTTACCAGCCTCTATCTTATTTCCCACTCCCCAGTCTATTTCTATAAGTTCAACTTTTTTTTAATTTTTATTTTTGGTTTCATACATAAATAATACTAGGCAGTATTTGTCTTTCTTTTTCTGGCTTATTTAACTTAACATAATATCTTCCAGTTTCATCAATGTAGTTGCAAATATCAGGATTTCCTTCCTTTTAAAGCCGAATAATGTTCTATTGTGTATATATACTACATTTCCTTTGTCTTTACCCATTCACCCATCAACAGAACCTTAACTTGTCTCCCTACCCTACCTTGGCTATTGTTAACAATGCTGCAATGAATCTATCAGTACAGGTATCTCTTTGAGTCAGTGATTTCATTTCCTTCAGATATGTAACCAGAAGATTGCTGAGTCATGTTGTAGCAGGATTCTCGCACAGAGAGATGGGGGACTGAGGCTCTTCTTTCCAGAAAGTAGCTTTATTTGTGCCAACATGGGCTCAGAGGGCTAAGACCCCAAAAAGGTTGGGTCCTGAGCATGGCAGGATGTAGACTTTTATGCAATTTCTACTTCTTTGTCTCCCACGTATGGTGATACATATATTCTGATAGTCTGATTGGGTACAATCCAAGTTACAGAGTCATGTCAGAGTTTTGCATATGTGTATAGGAGTTGATTGGGCCACATTGCATGTTGCCTTCCATTGTTCTGAGAAGGTTTCCAATACATTCCTGAGGGTGGGGCTTTACTACAATATAGTAGTTCAATTATTAATATCTTGAGGAACTCCCATACTGTTTTCCATAGAGGTTATACCAGTTTACATTCCTACCAACAGCATATAAATGTTCTTTTCTTCATATCGTCAACAGTATTGTTCTTTCTTTTTTTTTGATAATAGACATCTTAACAGATGTGAGGTGAAAGTGGTTTTGATGCACATTTGATTTGTATTGATGATTAGTGTTATTGGGCGCCTTTCATGTACATGTTGGCCATTTGTATTTTTCAAGTCAGTTCTTTGCCCATTATTATTATTATTATTATTATTATTATTATTGCTATTGACTTGTCTGTGTTCACTTGGCCTGAGAACCCAGTTGTGCCTCAAACTGCTCTGATTGTCCAAGCCACCATCACTTTTCTCAGTGGCTCCCAGTAGTTGAAGGTATGCCAGGACCCGTCAGTGTCTCACAGAGGAGAGTCACAGTTAGCACCTAGATGCAAGATGATTAGAGTCCAGACCCTCAAACAGCAGTTGATAAAGTATGTAAAGCCCCTTCCAGGAGAACGTAGAAGATAGTTTTTTATCCGCTCCTTGGGTGCTGAGTCCAGGGATATAGCTGCAGGCGGCAGAGTTCCAGAACTCATTGAAACACTGCTTCTCTGTTTGCTGCTGTGCTGTGGGATTCTGCCTGCAGGCTTCAGGGCTGTCAAGCCGTCCAGGTGCCCATCCCCGGGGCAGCGGCCATAGCAACTCAGCGGCCAGAGGTACATGAAAGATCCTTCCTGAGAGATGCCTGCAATATGGATTTATCCTTAAAGAGCCAGAGGGTGAAGGGAGGGCAGGAACGCCCCCTGACTCCTGACTCCTCCATCTCCTAGGAAGTTTAGAACCAGCCCATAGAAGCAGAAGTGTGCTAAATTAGAAGTCAGTCAGACCCTCAGGCAGGAGCTTGTAACGTCTGCCATCACCTTCCTTTCAGGGAAAGACTAGGGAGATAGATGCTTTTGTCTGTTCCTTGCGTGCTCAGCCTTGATGCCATATCCTCAAGGTGATTGTGCTCATTAAGAACTACTTCTTTGTTTCCTATAGTACTGTGTGTCTTGTGGATGCAAGCCACAAATGCTTTGTCACTACTGTGTCTCCACTGTATTTCCAACCCCCCCCAATGCAATATTGGCACAGAATAGGTGCTCACATAAATGTTTAACAGAGGGAGGGACTGAGTCAAGAGTATCGTCAATAAGAGGAGAAAACTCCATCAAAACAGCCATTGAAAAGATAAATATCTAACTACTTCATATTCATTTCAAAACGGTGGTTTCTACTGCAAGTTTATATCAGATTTTTTTTAAAGCTTTTAAAAAATACAGATTCCTGCTGTGGCTCCCTTTGTGCTGAGCCCAGGTGTATAGCTATGGGAGGTTGCAGGCCCTGGTACAACTCTACTGAATTAAAGTCTTTGGTCACAGATCTTTAAAAGCAATTCCTCATGGGTTTCCTCACATGGTTAATAACCTCTACTCTAAAATGAGCTTTCCTTGTGTGACTTGAGGAGTTCTACACTTTTCACCTTAGCACAGTTACACAAAACTCTCTGTAGAAAAAGCCTGAGGATAATCTACCATTGAAGGACCCAGACGAAGGCTTAGACGATTCAGTAGAATTCTGCTCTGCTTAGCCCCACTGCGGCTTAGCCACACTAACTCCATTTTAACTATACCCTCCATTTTTGTCTAGCATGACTAAGCTTACTGGAAACTTTAACCCCACCTGAAGTTTTAGGAAAAGCCATAAAATATGGTATGTGTGACAACTGCACAAACAGGTTAGGGAAGAAAGAACTCTCCCCACCAACACCCCCCCCCCCACGACTAACCAATAAACAAAAGCCATATGGGTCTTACATAGGGGTAACCAATCATGTATAAGGTCTCCTAAACCACCGATGCAAATCCCCTAAAACCTTTAAAAGACACCTGTGTTCCAACTCTGGGGTCCCCATTTTGTAAGTGGTTGATCCCAGCATGCTGAAAGTTTGACCTGACAATGAATGCTCCTTGCCCTTTGCATCTGAGAGTCTGGTCAATTTCTCGCTGGTTCACGGGCCCTCACACCATTTCAGATGTTTTAGTTGAGAACCTTCTATCAATGATTTGACAGAACTTCGTAAAATTATTCCAGCATATTTACTATGTAAAATTTCTACTAGTTTATAATAATCGGTGTTTCCTTTTTTCATAACAATTACCATTTGATCCCCTGCCAGCCCCTTCAAGTATAAAAGATTTTGAGATTTAAAGTGTGCCCTTGCCATGAACTACTCCAAAGTGAAAGGAACCAAATGAATTCAGGCAGTGTCTTACAGAGTCATTGCCTTCTTTTCACTAATAAAAATGGTCTCTGATGCCTACTTTGCCTTGTTTATCCCTGTAAGCATAGCAACTGTGTCAACATTTAGCAACTTTAAATGTATGCCAGACACTAAGGTGCACGTAATAAACATTTTTGTATTCAATAACCATCTTACAAATAGTTCTGTGTTCAATATGCATATTAAAATGCCTCTTTTCCTTCCCAACAACAATATGTGTTGAAAACTGGAGAAATGCTCAATGTCTGTTATATATGTTGACAAATGATAAAACATCAAATAAAATGCTTTAAATGCAATCTAATGAAAAGACTATTTCACACCAAGTTCTTTCCACACTTAGCATGTTCTAACTCTCATTCTGAAAAGATATGGCCTCTGCGTGCATGGAAAAGAAAAAAAAAATCACATTTGGAATATGGTGGGGGAAAGAATCTGTAAAGCAAGAGACTGAAGCACTTATTTAAAAATGTGGATATAAATGGCAGTTTCCCTCTTTCAACTTTAGAGACTATGTACCCAGAGTTGACAATAGACCCCCGTAGTGAAGGAAATTCAGTGTTATACAGAGCCATTTATTTTTATGGGAAACAAAGTTACCATGTCTGTAATTTTAAGAGTGGTAAATGCTCTTGGTTTAAAAAAAAATTGATCAATACAGGAATGTATAAAATAGAAAGTGGAAGTCCTTTTTGAAGCCACTAGTACTGAGTCAGCTACATACTTTTCTAGAACTGTATGTATACAAGCACACATAGAGACACATATGCATGTGTATAAGTGTATGCATGTGGTGTGTGTGTGTGTGTGTGTCTGTGTGTCTGTGTGTGTGTAAGAAAGGTATCCTATGTAGAAATTCTAATGGCTCCATAAATTTGGTAGTGCCTTTCTGGCAGTATGTAATAGAGATACTCACATCACTGAAGGGAGAACAGAGAAGTTCCTAATTGCCTATCACATTACTTCTGGAGCTAAATGGATGTTACATTATTCAGGATTAAGAGATATATTTCCAAAGCACCAAGCAAGATGGATGCCTCCGATTCCCTCATTTGCTCCAAAAGCTGTTCATTGTTTGCCTTTTCATTGCTTTGTTATTGCCACTGTGAGAGATACCTTTGGTGCACGCTGCTGTTTGCAGGACAATTTTTGCCACGAAGAAAGGATTAATTTTTTCTGCCATTTTCCATTTTCATCACCAATTTCCAGCTGTCATGAAAGTGAGCTCTGTTTTTACACGACATTCCATTCTTATCACCATCTTCGTCCCAAGAACGAAAGTCTGTAATGAGAGCAAAGCCATAGCTGGCATTGGAGGGCTGTTATAATTCACTCTCATGACAAAGATAGTAATGAGAAATGACAGTGGCACAAAATGAATCCTTTCCGATCCCAGCCCCTTGGATGATAATGAAAACAGAAGATGGCACCAACTTTATTCATCTTCATGACACCTATTGTGACAGGATTGAAAGCTGCAGCAACAAACCCATCTGAAGTTTCAGTTTCCCAGACTCATCCCCATCATGTGTTTAAAAAACAAAAACAAACAAACAAAAAAAAAACCAAGCAAAACAAAGAAACCTCCCTACCGCCATTCCTCCCGGGAATCCAGTTACAGGGACGCTTTCAGATGCGGCATAATTTTTTGGCCACTTTTGAAATTCTAGTATAATTCTCCGACTACCCTGAAATGTTAAGGTACAAAACATTCAACTAATGCAACTAACACAGAATCCCATGCACTTTGCATCTGTTTCTCCTCCCTTCTCCACCCTCTGCCTTCTTCTTCCCGTCTCTCTCCTCCCAACCTTCTCTCCTTACCCCTCTCCCCTCTCTTGTCCACCTCTCCTCCACTCTTCTTCCTTCCCCTCTCCTTTATTCTCCACTCTCTCTTTTTGAGCTATGACTGTATCTTGATAGAATCTACAAGGCAATTTAGGGCTGAGTTGATCCAACCTTTGCATTTTATAGATGAGCAAAAAGGGCCTGAGGAAGGTGAAGCAACTTATCCACCATCACTCAGATAGTGCCAGAATAATCATTTGTAATTTTCCGATCTGATCCTTTGAGGATCATGCTACAGAAAAAGGTAGAGTGGACTCTATGTATTCTGCTCCATTTCTCTGCAGGCTCTCTCTAAAGGGAAGGTGGCATTCTCTCAAGAAATCTGTATTGGAGTCACAAGACTCCTGGCTTTGTCACTTCCTGCTTTTGTGCCTTTGGCCAATCATCTTTTTCAGTTTCTATTTTGTCTATCTACTATAAAACAAGTTTAGAAAATTATAACTGGTGTACCAAATGGTGTATCTTAAATAGGATAGACGGAGTGGTCATCTTATGTTTTCCTCACCCTACTGGCTTCAAATAGGACTTTCTTCCATTTCCCCTTCCCTCTGCTTCTAAGTATTCAGTGGTCAGGGGTTAGGGAGGGGTGCAAAGTGAAGGGGGCAAAGGCTCTACTCCCTTGTTGAGTATTTCTGTGCTTCTCTATTTCACGGCATAGGCAACACGTCCTGTGCATGACTTATTACAACTAGCCCTCCACTCTTGTCAGCAAAGCAAAATGGTCCATTTTTCCTCTTGGCAGCCAAGCCTGGCTACTTTTCTGAGTGTCCAGGTGATCCGTGTGAAAATGTATACCACCTGGCCCTGACATGCTCCGAGTGAGGCCAAGTCACTGCATCTTTATTTTTGCTCTGCAAATAGAGCCTGCTCTAGACATCCACCTGCAAGAGACGAGTACCATTCATTGCCTCCACAAACTCCAGGGAGCAGATGCCAAGCTGGAGGTGACTGCTATAGACCAGCATGGACAGAGCCATGGTATTTTTGCAATTAGCAAGCATTTAGCGAAGGGATTGGGAGTGTGTTAGTGAAATGTCCATCTCCTGTTTTGACAGATATTCAAATCTCTGGGCGGTTATTGGGAGGCACTCTGACTTGACAAGAGGAAGGAGGGAAAGTGATAGTTTCATTTATACGTACTAAACCCTTTCATTTACTTTGCTTTCCCATAAATCTGTGATCCTTTCTTACACTAGCTATTGGGAATGATGATGGTTGGACCAGTTTGGCCATTTGGGGATGAATCTGTTCTCCTTAGATGAGTAAGAAAACTTGTCCTTCATTGTCTCAGCTTTCAGAATTTAGATACAATTCTTTGACTCAGCAAGTCTCATTGTATTCTCTACAGATCTCACATGGTTGTGGTAATATGCGTAACTTTTTGATTTTGTGATAATTTTGTATTTCTACTGAATCTGATGTAATAATTTCTGAGCTATGGGGCAACTGATATGTAGAGAGGTGGAGTGGCTTTTGATGCGAGAAATCGGTGCCCTGCTAAAATCAGATATTTTAACTAATATAAAGTGAGAATTTATACCACAACACACAGTAGATTTAGGCAATCACAATATCCAGATGTCTTAGGGCTCCCTGTTTGATGATTTCTGTGACATTATAGGGCTCAACCATAATCTACATTATAGGTTCTCTACACCGAGGATCCAGCATGACATCAACCCAATCCAGAGTTAGCAGAGCTCTTATTCCTGGGAAATCATCTCCAGTATCTCTAAGTACATAATGAAATGTTCATGTTTCCAGCAGCAGCCAGGGTCCCCCCAGATCTGTGCAGCAGTGGTAACTGATCAAATATTTTGTAATTCCCTCAGAATAACATGCTGAGATCTCTTGCAAACTTTCTGTAAGTTCCTTGACCTACCTATAAGCTTTGGGGCTGATTCTCAAAACCACTCTTTTCCTTTTACTACTCCTTTGAACACTTTTAAATGAATAAAGAAAATGTCCCATTAACAACATTTTGTTACAACAACAGCAACAATAATTTTGATGGAGAAAAAAGCTCTAGGTGTGTAGGTCTGCCTCTTTCACTGGTTAATTTAACATCTACCCTGATAACTTGTATTTTGAGACCTAATATGTACAGGGCTTTGTGTTCTGTAACTTTGGACAAGTAGCTTCACTTCTTTAGGCTTTTGATGACTTATCTATAATATGAGAGAAATTGGAATTAGATTTGTGGTTTGCAATCTGTTCTGAGAATCTCTTGTGTTCTGTTGAGACGCTCAATAGCTCCCACAGAGAAAGAAGGGATAGAACAAGTGAATTGTAGGGGCTGCCCAGAAGCCTCTTATTCAATCAATAAAGAACTTCTGCTTATATCATTTTATATCTTAGGCTTCTACACAAGATTGATTTTTTGAAAAAGGAATTCAACTCCACAACCACCGGATTAGAATTTCCTTCTCACTCTACTTATCTGTGATTTTATGAAATACCACATGATTGCAAAAACCCAGAGCAGCAAAAGTTAATTCACATTCCCTTCCAAGGAATAGGGTGAGATTGGAGTCACACGAAATTGCTCTAACACTCAGCTTGACATCACCTGCTCAACTTTGTTTAGTGAGCAAATAAAAGCACAAAACAGGATTTCTCTTGCTATACTCACTCCAGGTAAGAAAAGGCTTCATTTGACGTGCATACTGTGAGGCTCAAAGTAAACTTGAAAATGAATATAAACCTGCTGAAAGGCCAAATGAGTGTTCTTCAGAACCTACCATAGAAGGACATAAAAAGAAGTCAGCCTTGATGTAATTGTAATTGTATAGCTGTCACGTCTCCATGGGATCTATTCCCACAGTTCCTGATCTCAGCACCTTTAAGAAAGAAATGTTATTATACAATTTATTTCTAAAATAAACTTACTTAGCTTAAAAATAACTAAATACTTTTTCAGTAATACAGGTAAAGATAAAAGTTATGCTATCTTAAAGTGATATAGATATTTTCCATAGTCATTCAAACTATGTAGAGTTAATATCAAATATCAAAGGACAGTATCAGGAAGAACCAAGATTAAATGCATATAAAAGTGTTTTAATTCTGTTTTTATTTTTGAGAAAGAGAGAGCAGGGTAGAAGCGCAGAGGAAGAGAGAAAGAATCCCAAGCAGGATCCATGCTCAGTGCAGAGCCTGATGTGGGGCTTGATCCCACAACCTGAGATCATGACCTGAAATGAAATCAAGAATTGTGCTCAACCAAATGAGCCACCCAGGTACCCCTAAAATTCTTTGATTCTATTTCTAAAAGTGTTTTGTACTTAAATAAAACTTGTGCAAGAAAAAAATATTTCATATTATTTTTTAATTTTCCTATTTTCTCCATCTGTGGTTGAGAAGATTTGCTAGAGAGTATATGAAATAGTCACATATTTCTGGTAAACTAACCTTAATATGGCAATTAAGGCATCTGTAAGATTAAAAACCCCAAAAACTCCATTCTTGATGACTTAGAGTGGAATCACAATTATCTCTTTGTCTTCCTGCTCAGTTAAATGCAGTGTTCCCACTGCATTTGGATTGCTATAATATGTCAAGCTTAAGAAAAATGCATATATGAAAACTTGCTTGCAATTACTTTGCCTGACAGTCAAGCAAAATGTAATTAAAGGTTTGAATTGTACAGGTGCTAAAAAGAAGTGTATTACAAAATAAGCAAACCATAATGTTAAGAACTCCAGTTGGCCTATTAAAGTGTTATGATCTTGGTTATGACATTCTAGCATTATAATCCCAGGTCTATTGCTAAGGAGAGGTGGTTATAAAAGTTGGTTGTCAAAATTTTTATCAGAAAGCAATTCTAACATCATTTTTAAAGGAAATTTATTGTTTAATTATAAGGGTAATATAACCACAGTCCAGAAAATATGTAAATTGGTGAAAAGAAAATTCATTTCCTAGCATGCCAGTACTCAAACTATCATTGTTATTATTTAGGTGGAGTTCCTTCCAGGCTTTCTTCATATGCTTTTATTAATTTTTTTTGTTTCTAATTCTAATGCGTGCACATAACATTTTGTACCCTGTCTTTTTACTTTATTGTATATATTTAATAGACTTTTATATTTTCAAAATGAGGCTAGTTCATATCTTAGGAAATTACTTGGCAAGAGAAAGTGGTCAGCACGGCACTGAGCCTCAGGTCTGGTCCAGAAGGTAATTCCACTTTGCTGTGAGGCTTGCAACAACTAGGTCATTTTCATTCCCTGGAACCATTTCATGAGAAATGCTTTGCTCTATGCTGAATACTAAATGCGGGACAAAGTCCCCATCAATTAAGGCTTGGAATGAGGCCAGACCTAAATCACTGGGGTAGAATCTTTGCATCTCAGCTTCATAAGGATCACTGTGTAAAGAGACTAGATGATACAGGACACCATAATTGCTGCCCCTGGAAGCCAAAGGAGGGCATTTGAATCCACAGAGATGAAAGCACTTCTTTCAAGGACACCTGAAGGCATGTTATGAAACCAAGAGCTGCAGTAAAATCAAAATTACTTAGAAAACTGGTAAATGTATAAACCATTCTATGCGTGAATGTAACTTGAAAAAAAAAAAACAATATATAAGCAGTGCAAACACTAAGAGCTCCTGCAATTTTGTTCTTTGTGATTGAAAAGAATGAATATGGAAACCTATAAAATCAACTTTATGTGCCTATGGGTAGGTATAATCTGGCAAACGTATGCATGGGAATACTATCTTAGTAATATCTAAATTATAAACTGTGCTTTAAGTAAAAAGCCCCCAAAAGATCAAAGTCAATGAAAAGTTTCAGAAAGGCTGAATCTCTCTAAAACTGCCAGCAGTCCTATTCATCATCCAGAAACCACAACAGGTTAAATATTAAAGAGGTTTAAAGATGCTACTAGTTAGAATATCAAAGTTAAAACTAAAATTTGTGACACCGTTTTCAAGCCTGTGGGGAAAAGCTGCCAAATTTCTAAAGAGTACATTGAGAATTACATCCAAATCTAAAAACAAAAGAAAAGAAAAGAATAAGCTTATAAACTGACCCTTGAGTTGGACTCAAGGATCAAAGTTGGACTCCTTGAACTTTCTTTTTTCTCCATCTAGCCCCCTTTTAAGATTTCATTCTATCTTTGGTTGTTAGCAGTGTGGCTCTAATGTCCCTTACTGTGGTTTTCTTCCTATTTATACTATGTGGCATTTACAGACCTTGAATCTGTGGCTTGATATCCATTCACATCTAGGAAATTTTCAGTCACCATTTCTTTAACTATTGCTTCTTTGATTAACATATGTTAAACATTATTCCTGTCTTAAAAGTCTCTCATGCTTTTTTGATACGTGTTTTCTCCCTGTGTATTGCTCTGAGTATTTTCCAAAGCTCTATGATGTGACCTACTCATTCTTTCTTTTTCCTTTTGCTATTTCTAGTCTGTTAATAAACCACTCTAGTAAATTCTTAATCATAGTCAATATATTTTTCAGACGTAGAATCTTCATTTCATAGGTTGTGTGCGTGGGTGCGCGCACGTGTGTGTGTGTATTCTAGGTGTCTATGGATGTTTTTCATTTTCCCCTCTATTTTCTTGAATTAATTCAATTGTATTATTTAAAAATCTCTGATAACTCCAATATCTGATTTATTATGAGCTTACTTTAATGGTCAATTTTTCTCTTATTTTTTTCCATTGGTCCTGTACTTTAACATGCTTTTAATTTTTAATTTAATACTGGAAATTGGGGACTAAAATGTTTATAGTCTATGGATAATGTAATCTTCTTTCCAAAGAAGATCAACTTAATTTTTAGTTTTTGGTAGATTGTAGTTAGAAAATCAAAAGATCACCTTAATCCTTTCATGAGTTGATTTTAGTTATTTTTTTAAGATTGTTGTTTCCATTTTGTTGTTATTCTGCTATTGTCCTCTGGTAAATTAGTGAAAAGTTCTGGGTATTTAGTAAGTCCTTCTGATTTGTTCAAACTTGAACTTTAATCTCTTTTCTTAGCAGCAGGAAGATAGTGAAACCTACTCCATTTTCCCCCTCTTAGCTGCTTTTCTACGGATTTTCTTGCATGAATAATTAGAAGTTCATCAATATTTTGAAGAGAATCAGTAGATTTGGGGGCTCCTTTGAAGCCTCCCATTTTTGGGATATTACCATCCAAATTATACCCTGTCAGTCTGAAACTCTGACTTCCGTCTTCTCAGTGCTGTGAAGCTCCTTTTTTCTGCATGAGTTTTATTCCCTCAAATAGCAGAAAACTTCAAAATATCCTCAGAAGAAAAGCCAGCTCAATGTGGAACTCACTTTATGTTATTTGCTTCTTTTAGTGATGGGGGTTTCTCCCATCCCTAACTACTTTGGCTGTACCCAATGCCTCCATACAGTTGTACTTTATATCTTGTTCGGCTTGAATAATAGTAACAGCAGAGAAGTTAAGTCCAATACAAGTCATTCCTTCATAATTGGAATTAGAGCTCCAATTTGATTAGAACTCCAGTTATGATTAGAACATAAATTAATCAGGGGAAATAATTATGGATGTGGCACATATGTAGTCAGGGAGATTATCTATAACAGCCACTTTTTTCTCAGTGAAATATTGGAAACAACCCAGAGGTCTGACAATACGGAATTATTTAAATGAATTATGATTTATCTGCTGTAAGTCAGAATCGCTCCCAACATTAGGGGTACAATTGAAGTGCTAAATTTTAAGTGTGACCAAGCAGTGTGTGTTTGTGTATGTGCGTGTACATTTTCTTCCAGTCATATTTACTCCGCAGGTGTAAGCCTCGATGTTTAAGAGTAGGCTTTGCGTCATACTTACCCTAAAAGCCCAACCAAGGCCTACTTCTGTGTAATTTAAGAGAGACAGAATGTATGAAAGCGCACTGAGTGGCTCAAGGAGCACAGGGAGGAAAAGGAGTGGGACAATAGGGACACCGCCAGGCATGGCTTCACAATTACATGTAGAATGGCTCTGGTGAAGACACCAGTGCTGACATGTCTCAGCAGAGATACTGCTGCTGCTCCCTTGATCCCTTCGATACTTGACACTAGAAACATCACCACTGCTCCTCTGGAAAACTAGAAACAGCTCTGGGCATGGGGGCCAGAGACTCTCATTCCTGAGATTCGACATTGCTTGCTGATTATTAATGAGTGTTTCAAACAACCACACTCTTCCCAAATCATTTTCAGGTAGTTCATTTAATGGGAGAGCCAGCATTATGTCCATAGCTGTCAATAATTCTCCGTCTGGGGCAGCTGGGTGGCTCAGTGGGTTAAGCGTCTGACTTTGGCTCAGGTCATGATCTCGCAGTTCTTGAGTTCAAGCCCCACATTGGGCTCTGTGCTGTTAGCGCAGAGACTGCTTCAGATCCTCTGTCTCTCTCTCTCTCTCTCTCTCTGCCTCTCCTGTGCCCATGTGCTCTCTCTCTCTCTCAAAAATAAACATTAAACAAATAATTCTCCCTCTAATTCAGAATATGTGGAGATTATTTAGTTTTTGGTTCTCTGAGCCGGTGGAGACTGGTGCCTCTAGGGTGCTCCCCCTGGACTGCTCCTCTCTCCGTCCAGCCTGGGGGAGAGGCTGTTTCCTGAAAACATGATTTCTCTGCACACAATTGTGCATTGAGCTCAACTTCCCCTTGCTCCTTAAGTCTTCAGGCCAAGCGGGGGGCAAACCATGAGCTGCTGGATATGCCCTCAGTCTAGGTTTGGGCTACTTCACTGGATGAATGAGCCAAATTTTTCTGAAATCTGTAGCCATGGACATTACCTCTGGGAAGCCTTCCACTTTCCTTTCTGACAGTCAGTAAATTTAGCAGCTCTTTCACATACTTTGCGTAGTTTTATACCGCTGTACGTCCCAACACGGTGCAGCACTGAGATAAGGCACTCAGTAACCATTTTAAGAAGATTTGATAATATTTTGTATAATTAATGAATAAATTAGATCTCTCCCTAGTTTCTTTAGGGGTCCTATTTCTATTTTCCTCTCTCATTCTCTTTATACTTTTATGTGGCTTCCCAGAGGAGAAGGATACAACTTCCATCTCTGTTACTTTAAAAACCGAAGAAATAGCCAGCTATGAAATGCTAACTGAACTGAACTAGTAGTTTGTAGTAACAATGTTAAATGGTCATCTATACATCTAGGGGGAACAACATTTACACCTCTATGCAAAAATCACTGTGTTTGACTATTGGATAATCCATTCTTCTTTCCTTTTACCCATCTTTTTTTTTTTTTTTTGAGAAACAGATTTCCAGAGGGGGCAGAGAGAGAAGGGAACAGAGGATCAGAAGAAAGTTCTGTGCTAACAGCAGTGAGCCTGATGCAAGGCTCAAACTCACGAACTGTGAGATCATGACCTGAGCCAGAGCTGGGCGCCCAACTGACCAAGGCCCCCAGGCACCCCCTTCTTACCCATTCTTAAAGAGTAAAAGGAAATGAACATCTAATATCTTTATTGTTGTTTATTACTGACTAGTGAAATTGTGGGGATAAGAAGGTTAAGTCAAAATTTCTCTATTGCACATGAATTGTCCTGGGGCTAGGCCTTTCAGGTTAACTATGTGACAACAAATATTCAGACTAGACCCAATAGGGAGCAATCAGTCTTTAGTTTTGTGAAGTCTAATGGAAACCAGAAAGGAGCAACTGAGCAAAAAGAATCAATGTTAGTAAGATAAGACGTGCACAATCCAGATGAAAAAACAATATGATTATTGAGTAGATATCCTGTGTGAATAACTTATCCATTAAAAAAAATATCTATTGTGTTGCCTGGGTGGCTCAGTTGGTTGAGCGCCAGACTTTGGCTCAGGTCATGATCTCATGGTTCGTGGGTTCAAGCCCCACATCAGGCTCTCTGCTGCCAGCTCAGAGCATGGAGCCTGACGCAGATTCTTTGTCTCTCTCTCTCTCTCTCTCTGCCCCTCCTCTGCTTGCAGTCTGTCTCTCTCTCTCAAAAATAAATCGGTATTTAAAAAATTAAAAAAAATTTTTTTTTAATAAAAAATAAATAAAAAGAACATTTGAGGGGTTCCTGGGTGGCTCACTTGGTTAAGCATCTGATTTTTTATTTTGGCTCAGGTCACGATCTTACAGATCAAGCTCTGCATCTGGCTGCCTGCTGACAATGTGGAGCTGGCTTGGGATTCTCTCTCTTCCTCTCTCTCAGTCCCTCCCCCATTTGCATTTACTCCTCTTCTATCTAAAAATAAATAAATAAACATTTTCTTAAAAAGACATATGATAGAAAACTACTGAAAGACTATGACTGCAATTTAATTATTTATAAGAATTATATATTTGGTCTTTCAGATGACAAAATACATATTTCTCAGATATATCTGGTTGTCATCCACAGCTCCTGAAAATGTTTCAGGGCCATAAAGATGATATGGGTGTCTTGTTTCTTTACATATCCCAAATACAAGATCTTTGAAAGCTATATGCATTGCAATACTTCTCTTATTCTTAGGTTTACCTTTTTTTCTTCATAAGTAATATCTTTACTAAGCTGGAGCCCTTACTTACTATGGTTAACAATGCCGTATTGTATGTTTGACAGTTCCAAAGAGAGTAGATCTTAAAAGTCCTTATCGCAAGAAAAACAATTTCTGGAATTGTATAGGGTCAGATGGTAACTATGGCAACTAAACTTACTGTGGCAGCCATTGTGCAACATATACAAATATTGAACAATATTATACATCTGAAACATATTATGTAAAATGGGGGGAGGCAGATTGTGTTGCAATACATCAGACACAATACAACTAGTTACAAAGAATTTTCTATGATGTTATTTAACTTTTTGGTTTTGCTGTTAGGTATAATTCCCATTAGAAATAAAATTTTTAGAGTGTTACCAAATACATGTGCTTCACAGATAAGGATCTCTGAGAGCTGACTTACAAGATGTTCAAAGGTGAAGAGGTTTGTAAGGGATAAACACCTGTCAAAGGTCTGGGGAAGAAGCTGCATTGAACAGAGGGAACAGTTGAACTGAAAGCTAGCCCAGGAGCTACACTGTCCTTCAGAGTTGTACCACGTAGGGCTTTTAAGTTGCTTCTCATCCCATTCTCCTCTGCATCACATTTATTGGACAACTTTGCTTCCCTACCTCTCCAAGCCGGCCAAATGCATCAAGCTCTACGTCACCAACTTCTAGTTATCATACCCACTGTGTTCTTTTTTTTTTTTTTAAGTATTTTTTAATGTTTATTTATTTTTGAGAGAGAGACAGAGAGTCAGTGCCAGGGAGGAACAGAGAGAGAGGGAGACACAGAATATGAAACAGGCTCCAGGCTCTGAGCTGTCAGCACAGAGCCAGATGTGGGGCTTGAACTCACAAGGCATGAGTTCATGACCTGAGCTGAAGTCAGACACTTAATAGACTGAGCCACCCAGGGGCCCCTTCCCAGCCGTGTTCTCAGTATCACTTCTCTACTCTCTTCAAACATATCCCTGCTATGGAATTTACCCTTTCTTTTTTTCTTCTAAGATTTTATTTAAATTCAAGTTAGTTAACACATAGTATATAGTGGAGAATTGGTTTCAGGAATAGAATTTAGTGGTTCATTACCCATTTAGCCTATCTTCCCCAGCCACCTCTACCCCAGAAACCCTAAGTTTTTTCCCTATAGTTAAGGGTCTTTTATGGTTTGCCTCCCTCTCTGTTTTTACCTTACTTTATTTTTCCTTCCTTCCCCATCTTCATTCATTTTGTTTCTCAAATTCCACATATGAGTGATATCATATGGTATTTGTCTTTCTTAACTGAATTATTCCACTTAGCATAATACACTTTAGTTCTATCCATGTCATTGCAAATAGCATTTTTGATGGCTGAGTAATATTCCCACACATATATATGTGTGTGTGTGTGTGTGTGTGTGTATGTACATATATATACACACACAGATATTTATAATATTCCTGTGTGTATACATATACCTACACACACCATGTCTTCTTTTTCATGCCATCAGTTGATGGATATTTGTGCCCTTTACATAATTTGGGTATTGTTGATAGTAGTACATTGGAGTTCATGTGCCCCTTAAATCAGGGGCACATTTGTGTCCTTTGGATAAATACCTAGTAATGCAATTGCAAGGTCATAAAGTAGTTACATTTTTAACTTTTCGAGGAATGTCCATATTATTTTCCAGAGTAGAAGCCCTTAATTTTAATAAACAGTTAAAAATGTTTTCTTCCATTATTTGCTTTGTACTTCTAAAGGAAAAACATAACACTGTTTCACTTTACATGACACACAATGCCCTGAACGGTTCTTTACTCCAGTTACCAGGTGTATGTTGGGGCAGGTGGTTCCCACATTGACAACACCAAGTGGTATCCTGGAATTCAGCTAATTCTGGCCCCCTTTACTTGGAGAGAGTGTCATATCCCACACATTAAGGATCCATTCCTATAAGACTGCCCTTGCTCCCACTTTAGATGCCAATTGCAAGTCCTCGATGTCCTGTGCTTCTGACCCACTGGCTACAGATCAGAGATTCACACAATCCCCTCCTTGTATTTGATTAATTTGCTACAGTGGTTCACAAAACTCACAGAAATATTTTGCATTCTAATTATTGGTTATTGGTTCATTATAATAAGCTCATAAACTGCCAGGTATGTGGGTATGTGGGAAGGAGTACAGAGCTTCTATGTCTCTTTGGGCTGATCACTCTCCCAGCACTGCCCGGTGTTCACAAACCCCCAATCTTTGGGAATTTTTATGGAGATTTCTTTCAATGGACATGACTGAGTAAGTCATTGGCCATTGGTGATTGAATGCAATCGATAAAACCCCTTCCTTCTTGGGAAGTGGTGGTGCTTTGAACCGAAACTTCTAACTTCTAAGCAAGCCCAGATTCTTGGAGGCTTTCCAAAAGTCCTCAATAACATAAACTCAGGTGTGGCTGAAAAAGGCTCGTTATGAATAACAAAAGATGCTCCTTTCACTTTTCTCTCTGAGGCTACTTCAAGAACTAAGGACAAAACCAAACATTATAACAAAATATACCCCTATTGCTCTAATCACTTAGGAAGTTACAAGGGTTTGAAGAGCTCTATGCCCGGAATTGGAGGAAGACCAAATATATATTTCTTATTACAAATCACAATATCACAGTATCTTATTTAAGAAAATTTCCCTCCAAAGCATTTAAAATAGTGTCATATCTTTTTCTGGAAGCATAATTATTTTGCCTTCACGTTTAGAAACCTAAAAATACCTGAAATTAATTTTCCTCAATGCTATGCTAATTTTTAAAAATAGAGATAGCTAAGTGCTACAGAAACATTTACTGAAGTAAGATATGCAATGTTAGCTTTGTAACAAATCAGGTGTCCATATATGTGTGGTTCTGTTTTGTTTTGAGATTCCTCCCCCCACCTTTGGTCAGTTTATATATTTTTGCACCAATATCATACTGATTTACTAAAGCTTTTTTAAGCCATAAAAACAGGCCCGAAGTGGAGTTGCTTATGGTAAGCTCACCACCAAACTGAGATGTAATTAGTTTCAGCTCTTCCAGAAATGGAATCTTGAACCAGTTAATTAGGAATCACCTGATCAGCACTAGTTAGCCTGATAGACCCCTCCCACCCCTAAAGGAAAGTAACTTAGTAACAATCAACCTGATTTTTTGCTGAGTGTAACTTCCTCGTTCTTCTGCCTGTGAAAATTTCTTATTTTGTACAGTTCCTCAGAGCTCTTTTCTATTTGCCAGATTGTGTATTACCTTAGTCAAACAGATTTTGCTCAAACTCTTAAAAATGGTAATATGCCTCAGCTTATCTTTGGACACTCTTAATAATTGTTATCATAAGTCTTTCATCATTCTTATTGTTAACAAGAGCATTGGCTATTTTCCTTTACTTATAAATTTTAAAATATGTTTGTGTTGTTTCACATAAAAATCTGTTGGGATTTTGCTTGCAATTACATTGAATTTTACTACCAACTTGAGTAAAAAAGTTCTATTTACAACACTGAATCATCCAAATCATGAACATAGTATGCTCCTCCATTTATTCTTGTGTTCTTCAATGCCTATCAATATTATTTTGTAGTTTTCAGTGTAAAGGACTTGTGCGCTTTTGTTAAAATTAAAGTTATTTGTTTGTTATATTTGAAAAAAATTTTTGTAGTTTATTTATTCTTGAGACAGAAACAAAGCACAAGTGGGGGAGAGTCAGAGAGAAAGGGAGACACAGAATCTGAAACAGGCTCCAGACTCTGAGCTGTCAGCACAGAATCCGATGTGGGGCTCAAACCCATGAAATGTAAGATCATGACCTGGGCCAACCAACCGAGAACATGACCTGGGCTTAACCAACTGAGCCACCCAGCTGCCCCAGTTACTTGATGTGCTTTGAGGCTCCTTTAAATAGTAACTCCCATTGGGTAAACAATGGATTATATCACACTTACAGAAAAAAAAACCAATTCACAAGTGCAAAACCCTATGAATGTTTTCAAACTCGACACATTCATAGAACATGCAAGCAGATCAAGAAGTGGGTCATAACCAGCACCTCAGAAACTCCTATCGAGCTCCATTCTTGGCACTGTCATGACTTCCGAAACAATTTTTGTCTGTTCTTAAGGTTTATATGGATGGAATGATACAGTATATATTCTTCTGTTCCTGACATCTTTCCCCTAGACAAATTCGGAAGATTTATCCATGCTGTTGCTTGCAGTTACAGTCTGTTCATTCGCATTCAATGATCATATACTGTTAAATGTACACACCACAATCTATTTAGACCAATTACCTTTTATGAACATTTGAATTGTCTCTCAATTTTAGGCACTAAGAATAGTGCTGCTATAAACTTGACATTTTCCCCTGGGTTTTAAATTTTTGGCTGTTAGGAATTGTGATATTATATATTTTTGCAATTTTTTAATGATTACTTATTTTTGAAAGAGAGAGAGATGCACAGAGTGCAAGCAGGGGAGAGGCAGAGAGAGAGAGACAGACAGACAGACAGAATCCAAAGCAAGCTCCAGGCTCAGAGCTGTCAGCATAGAGCCTGATGCAGGGCTCCAACTCAGGAACCTTGAGATCATGACCTTGAGCAGAAGTCGGATGCTTAACTGACCGAGCAACCCAGATACCCCAAGAATAGTGATATTATATTTGTACATATCTTTATACATGTCTTTGGATTGATAGACAGATGATAGATATAATGTATTTCTGTTGAATATATACCTCAGAGTAGAATACTAAATCATAGGCTATGCATAAATGCACTATAAGTATATACATCAAAACTATTTTCTAAAGTCTCTATTCCAATTTGCATTCTCACAGTGCATGAAATTTCCAATTGCTCATCTTTGCCAAAATTCAGTATTGTATGTCTTTTTCATCTTAGCCATTCTGATGAATGTAAAGTGGCATTTCATTTCAGTTTTAATTTGCATTTCCTTAAAGGCTAATACAATTAATCAAATTTTCATTTGCTCATTATTCATTTATTTTACTTTATTGTGAAGTGTCTCTTTAAGCATTGCCATAGCTTTTTATTGTATTCAATTACTTTTTTAATTCATTTGTAAAAATCCTTTATGTATTCAGAACGTAAGTCATTTGTTAACTATATGTTTTGAAAGTATTTTCTCCCATTTTGTGGCTTTATTTGTTTTTCCTTTTAATAAATTAAGTTTATTTATTTTGAGAGAGAGATAGAGAGGGAGAGAGCAGAGGAGGGGCAGAGAGAGAGGGGGAGAGAGAGAATCTCAAGCAGGCTCCATATCATCAGCACGGAGAACCCAGTACAGGGCTCAACATGGGTCTTGAAGTCACCAACTGTCAGACCATGACCTGAGCTTTAACCAACTGAGCCACCCAGGTGCCTGGCTTTCCCTCTTCCCCTACATTTAAGGATTTTTTTGACAAAAAGATTTTTAGTTTTACTGTAGTCCAAATTAACAATTTTTCTTTATATTTAGGGTTATTGTTTTACAATTTAAGAAATTTATGACCACCTGAAGTTTATGATAATCCTTATTTTTAAATATTTTTTAAATGTTTTCTTTTGCCTTTGATATTTACTTTTATTCTCCATCTAGAATTGAGTCATGTGCAGCAGAGATTAGTACATTTGCCAGAAAGATCAAACTTTCCATTGCATTGCATTGTAACTTTTGTCATAAACCAAGTGGTTGCATATATGTGGTTCTGTTTTGCCTTCTAGAATATATGTTTGCCCTTTTTTCCCTTTTTTCAAATTCATTCTGGATATTTTCTTTTTTCTTTCAGCTTGTTAAATCCCTTTTCATGTTGATATAATAAACTGCTAAACCCATCTCTGTAGTTCTTCATTTTAATTATTACATTTTGAAATTCCCATAATTTCAGTTTAAGCATCTTTTATTTGGCTTCCAATTCTCTTCTTAATTTCTCACTAATCTTATTTATCTCCTTTAATATTTTAAGCAATTTTCATTTAAAATCTGCATCTGACAACTACACAAGTTTTAAGCTCTCTTCTGTTCATTCTGGCACATGCTCTTCAATTCCTTTGGGTTTGGTCAATTTGTTTTGAGAGCTAGACGTTGTATATAAAAAACTAATTAAAAGCCAAAGATGATGGTCTTTTTCTCCAGAGATGATAGGCTTTTCTTTCTGTCAGGTGTCTGACTCTCTTTAAAGTGACTTCAGAGACTGAAGTGATTCAAAGCTGGGTGTTCATCTCTGTAAGGGACAGATGATGTCTTAGTCAACCTTCATGGAGCACATACTGTTTACTGGTGCTTTACCACCTCTGTGATGCTGCATCCCAGTTTTCATCCTCATCCTCATGAGACAATCATACCACTCAGCTTCCCCGACTTCCAGCAACTTTTTCAGAATCAGCAAATACCCACGAATGACAAGTACTCCTAATATCAGTCTAACCCGTATAGGTCTCTATATTCCCTCAAACTGGATATTCAATATTTGTTTAGTTCTTCTGAAACTTCATTAAGAATATTTTGTTCATATTTTTTCTAGTGTTTTTCAGTGGAGAATTGTTTTGAGTAGTCCATATCCTTACTAGAAACAAGTATTTTTTTTCTCTAGCACTTTAAAAGTATTTTTCCAAACCAAGTTGCCACCTGAAAATAATCCCGGTGTTACGAGTTCAGGCATTAAAAAATATCTCCATGTCATTAGATATAAAGTCCTTGATTGAGGGACACTAGCTTCTACTTCTACCTTCCATTAGCTTCTCTCTTAAGACTGTGTGATATTTTAGTTATTATTTAAACCTTTAAGATGCCTTTAAACAGGGGAAGTGTATGGAGTTTGACTACAAAAAGAATGTATGGGTGGTCTTATATAAACAGTAGGAGAAAGTAGGTCCTAGAAATGTTGGGGTGATGGCAGAGATCATCCATTCATAGGAAGGCTTTAGTGTTTCAAAACAAAAATCAGGAACAACTATATTATACATATTTCAGGCCCAGAGGAGATAGAAGATATGCACCTGGAATGTTTTGTGGAAAGGATGGGCAGAGGTGGTGAACCATCGGGATGCATAATTAGAATTCTGCCTCTTTTAGCCCTAGGTGGTAACTTTTCCCCTTTGTTAGGAAACTTATGTTTCAAGACAAAAAGAAATAAAATAATCTTCCCAGGGGAGTTTACATGTTAGGTCTGTTGGTTCTCTTAGAAGTTGGAGGTTAGCCTAAGAGGGTCATAGGATGTGGGAGGGTTCAGAAACTAGAGTAACAAAAGGAATTGATGGGGCTTGTGGTACTCTGGACGGCTAGAAGTAATTGGTCGGAAGAGAAGGGATATCAGTGGAAAGGGCTCACCCCTCCCCTATTGATTTTGTTATCATAAAAGAGATACCTACATCTGCTCTGTTATCCTTCTCTGAGCCAGGAAGCTAGGACAAACCATTTAATAATAATGCAAATGGATAAGTACTAAAAAGGAGGTAAATGATAAGCTCTAATGAGAATAGAGGATCGTGCCTAATTTTGTTCATTAATGGGCTGCCTGCCGTGCATCAGGCCCAGTGTGGGAAAGGAAGGATAAATGGTCTGGGGAAAAGAAAGGAGGAAGGGAGCAAAGGAAAATTTGTGTGTTCAAGAGTTTCACTAATTTCAAAGTATGTGATCTAACATTTATTACTGGAAAATTACAAAAGAAATGAGAATCTGTGAGTCACAGGTATTTTATTCTTGCTTAAGTATTCAGCCCAATTCAATGCACTTACCTATTGCAAATAAAGGAGTTACATATGTATTTATATGAATATACATAATATATGTATGTGTATATATATTCTATTTTTTCAGGATCACTCTGTGGTACCTTTCTGGTCAAAAAAATAAATTGTTAATTTGTATTCTTTCAAGCTATATATGACATAATTTTCAGAATATAATTTTTTCTTCTATACTTTGAAACCTAGAACTCCTAGTATCTAATGAGTATTTTATACACATATTTGAACAGGCTTGAAGGTCTCAATATACTCCCCCTTTCCTGCTTCTTCCTTATATCTCCCTACCTTGCCCACACACAGACACATACCTACCCTCCTGCATCCTACCATTATGCTTTCTGAAAATTATATGGCTTTTTTTATCTGGGTGAGAATGCAAAACAGGCTCTAAACATTCCAGGAGACTTTATAAACTCTGTCATCTGCCCATTTGGGATGTAAGGTGCCTACAGCCCTCTTTCATCCACAATACAGGTAACTGTGCTTTGGGTACTTGTCAGAAAGGTATACCACAAATTGACTGCAAATAATCAGGTCTTGTCAGAATTTACTTGAACATGAGGTGATTTAAAGAGACAAGCTAGCCAGCCATCCTTAAATATTTTCCAAGCTCTCACCTATGTTAAGAAATATAATCGGGCCACGACATTGCTGAATAGTGTCATTCATCTTCCTGAAGTTAATATTGGAATATGAGTAATAAAAGAGGACTTTATCTTAACAAAGATTCTTTGTTGTCGGTAGCTTCCTCCAAACACTGTATGTGTGTGTGTGTGTGTGTGTGTGTGTGTGAGCTCCCTATACCTAATAATACGCATTTAATATGTACATAATAAGTCTTTATTAAGTCTTAATAAACCATAGCTTAATAACCAGAATAAACCACAGTTTACTGATCCATTCGGCTATTAGAAGACATCTTGGCTGCTTCCGAGTTTGGGCAATTATGAATAAAGCCGCTGTAAACATCCATGTGCAGGTTTTTGCATGAACATAAGCTTTCAACTTTTTTGAGTAAGCACCAAAAGACACTTAAATTTTATAAGAAACCTAAAAAATGTCTTCCAAGGAGGCTGTACCATTTTGCATTCCCATTGGCAATGAGTGAGGGTTCCTGCTGCTCCACATCCTTGCCAGGATTTAGTGTTGTCAGTGTTCTGAATTTCGGTCATTCATATAGGTGTGTAGTGGTATCTCATTGTTTTAATTTGCATTTCCCTAATGATATGTGATGCAGAGAATCTTTCCATATGGTTATCTGCCATCTGTATATCTTCTTTGGTGAGGTGTCTGTTAAGCCTTCTGACCCATTTTTTTCATTAGGTTGTCTGTGCTTCTTATAGTTGAGTTTTAAGAATTTTTAAAAAATTATTATGTGTTTTATTTATTTTTGAGAGACAGAGAGAGACAGCATGAGCAAGGGAGGGTCAGAGAGAGAGGGAGATACAGAATCTGAAGCAGGCTCCAGGCTCTGAGCTAGCTGTCAGCACAGAGCCCGACACGGGGCTTGAACCCATGAACTGTGAGATTGTGACCTGAGCCGAAGCTGGATGCTTAACCAACTGAGCCACACAGGCGCCCCAAGAATTCTTTATAAATAAATATATACATTGATATTGATATTGATATATTGATTTATTGATAAAATAATATATGAAGAATTCTTTATACATATATAGTTATAAATAACTATATACATAAATAAATACATTTTATATATTTTTTATCAATAAATTAATATTAATTATCAATATCAACATATCAAATAAATATATTTATTTATTTACAAGTGGGGGAGGAGCAGAGAGCCAGGGAGACCTAGAATCTGAAGCAGGGTCCAGGCTTTGAGCTGTCAGCATAGAGCCTGACATGGGGCTTGAACTCATGGACTATGATATCATGACTTGAGCCAAAATCGGATGCTCAAACAACTGAGTCACACAGGCACCCCCTAAAAATTTTTTTAATGTTTATTTTTGAGAGAATGAGAGACAGAGAGAGAGAGAGAGAGAGAGAGAGAGCATGAGCAGGGGAGGGGCAGAGAGAGAGGGAGACACATAATCCAAAGCACGCCCCAGGCTCTGAGCTGTCAGCACAGACACCAGTGCAAGGCCTGAACCTGCCCACTGTGAGATCATGACCTGAGCCTAAGTCAGACAATTAACCGACTGAGCTACCCAGGCACCCTGTGTATATTCAGTTTTAATGAAGATTTTTTAATATTTTGGAGAACTATGTTTTCAGTTAATATCCAATTATCATGTAAAAAAACTTTGTATACAGGTCTATGATATAAATTCATCATAGAAATCAAAGTAAAATATGTTATCTTTCCAAATGACTTCATAATACTTTATCATGGACTCTCTGGACATGCTTTAGTGGACAACTAAGTTATTTAATCTTTCTCCATCACTTGTCAGAGAACTCAGAAAATAATTTAGGGTTACATTTCCATTTATTATAACTTAAATAATAGACAATGCACAAGATAAAGAGGAAGGTACGATGCTGGGTGCTGTGGGGGAGAAAGACTTGGCTTAACCTTTATTGAAGGTAAATATCTATTTCAGACAGAAGAAAAGTAAACGAGCTGTATAGTGATTATTAAGTGGTCTTGTTTGATTGCAGCAAAGGATGTGTGATATTGTGAAATATGAAATAAGCATAGAAAGGTCTGTTTTCTGTTCATGGTGTGTGGTTTTGAAAGCTCCGGTGAAGAACTTCAGTTATAATTTGTATCATTCATTCTCCTGTCTTTATGGTGAGAGGTAGTCTATATGTTCATTTAATTTTTTTAAATAATTGTGTTTCCTCCATTTTTTAATAATGCAGGCTACTTCAAATTCATTTGGTGGTAGCACAAAATAAACAACACAGTGTATGAATGTTGGTAAGAAAAAAGAAACTCCAGTAGCATTCATTTTTAAAATACGCCACACAGCTCTCTGATGTAGAACGGAAAGAGCATAAAATGACAACTATATTTGTCTAGAGTCTCTAGGAGCAAGCCCATATGCAAAATATTTTTCCACATTTTATTTATTCATCATGAAAACTGGTTAATAGGCATTTTTATCTCAATTTTATAGGTGATATTCTGAAGTCCAAATAAATTAAATGACTTTCTCAAAGACCCACGGCTCATAAGTGGTGAAATTCAGATTGGAAGGCAGAACTTTAAAGCTCATTTTCTTCCGATGACACTGCACCATGACCAATATAACTTAGTGATCAATTTGCCCTAATTTTCACATTTCAGCTGATTGTTCTGGCACAAACTTGATGTACTTTCATATAAATGTAACTTCATTAGCACACATTCAGATTTTAAATAAATACACAAAACAAAACAAACTGGCAGTGAGGAAAAATCTGGAACGTGAAATCCTTTTTTGTTTTATCTGTAAGAGTATTTAATATAGACATAATTTGTCCACAACATTTACTGGTGCAAAATGGAAATACGAATGATGGCTGTATTTACTGTTTTACTTTTTGAAAATTTTTGAGACAACTCATTTTGAGAACAGCACTTCCCATACCTATGGAGGCTGACTTGTAATTATTCTCCGCAGATGTTAATTAACTACAGTAATTCATTAGTCAAACAGCTCGATCATTTTGGCTAAGGCATCCTAGCGTTTAACAAACGCACACCTAGAAAAACATGGGAATCTGAGTCCTTTTAGATATGTAAGGAGAGAAAGGTTGGCTCTCTTTCTAAAGTTACATTCTGTTCACCAAGACAAAGCAAGATCATTGACATTAGTTCTTCCAGGGCTTGTGCCTCTGACTTGAGAAAAGATGGCTTTCTCAGTGTAATATACATGTCATGACTGAAACACTCAATTGCTTTTCTGTGCCTTTTTTACATTTAATGCAGAGGGAAATAAGCCATATGCACTAAGAAATGGCAAACCGAAGGAACCCAGACCTCTTCCCTCATCTTCCAGTTCAATACCTTCAACAACTATCAGTTACTACGAAATAAACCTCAACTCTTGACCATGACATTTACCACTCTCCATGCTGTGTCTCCATCTGCTCATTCTAATACTATCCCCACTACAATTTTTCATATACCCAGCACAACACCAAATTGGAAATATTTGACTTTTCCCAATACATCCCCAGATCTTTTGGGTATGGCATTATAAACAAGACCGGCTGGGCTCCTGCTTCTCATGGAACTTATTTTCATTTTCCAGATATCAAAGGCAGGTCTTGCAAGACTTTACCCTCCTGGCCATACAAAAGGGACCACACTTGCAGCAATAATGATCATATCACTTTCCTCTGCTAGCAAGCAGACTGTTGTGGTCCCTTCGAAGAATCCCCTGGTTCACTCTAAGGAATTTCAGAAGGTTCTCACTTGAACTCTCATCTTTGCTGTCACACAGCATTAGCCGTATTCTGGTTGGCACTCATTGTTGACTCAGCCCCATCCTCTTCCATCTCCACCTAATAGAATATGAGAGCCTGCATCAGCTCCTTCCTGATCCTTTGGACCCAACCCCTCACATCAAATGGTGCAAAGTAAGTTCTGTTGAGTCCATTACAACTGCCCAAAAAAGGACCAATGCGGCACCAAACAGAGGCTAGGCCATAGCTAGAATCTTTTATTTATAATTGCTAGTTATTTGCACACATAACTTTTCATCCTTTCTAGTTTTAGATTCTTTAGAAGAAAGAACCAGGTTTTGATCACCTCTGTAACTCCCTGGATTCTTTGCATACATTGTACACTTGAAAATTGATTGTTGAATCGACTCCTTTTGGCCATACTATACTCACTTAACACAATTATCTTAAATTGAACATTCAACATCACCACCTTCATTTTATATCTAACCTCAAATCACTCAGGAAAGCATATAAACTCATAATTCCAAAACATAAAGCTGATTATTTTTGGTTTTATAATGATTTCGCCACTCTTTAATCAAACATATGATGTTGTATAGATATTGCCTTACAGCAGCTGCTGAAAGCCTGTGGATTAGGTTAGGAGGCTCTCTGAGAGAAAAACAATTATATTAGTGTAACGGACATGATATTGGATAAAGAATGATTAAACCGTCAGTTCCTTGGAGCTACTTCTGAGCTACTGCTGCTGGAGGGATACAAAAGAAACATAACAGTGGCTATATTTTGCACAACGGGGAGATTCATTTTTGGTGGGAACTCTTCCAGGCAAATTACATTTAAAATAGCATTCTCATCAGAAATAATACACCTAAAAGAGATTGCAGCCAGCAAAGGAAACTGAGCCTAGGAATTCTTAGAGAAACAGACGGCTGAAGCCTCACAGTTTTTGCAACATTTTGTAGAACGTATTAGAAGAAAACAAAGCTTCCAGCAGAACTCAAAACATACAAATTTTGCACTTAAAGTTGGGATTTTGAGACGAGGGCACAAAAAAGAGTTAGCCTTAGTAAGAGATATCCTGAATCAGCAAGAAGTTAGCCCAAGGAGAATGTAAGCTGGAACCAAGGAGGGTCACTCACAGGAAGACTATCTCAAGCTAAGTGGAAATTCCTGTCGCTCCTCTGGTCACATGCCACTCTCCTCTACTAATTGGTGAGGAAACAGGCAATGGTCTTAGAAAACCAGGCATTTATTTTAGCGTATCCCATATCGTAAACTACATATACTTCTTACTAGAGTGTATGAGTTAATTTTGTTTAACAAATGCTTTTGCTGCCTGTCTAAAGCCTTAAGCTTGTGGACACCTCTGGCCATTATCATAAGTACATAACAGACTGGATGGAACTATGGAAATTTCTATTATGGATATTAGTGTGGGTTGTGTTAAATGGAGCCCCTGAAAGAATTCTGTCTGAATAAAGCTTCTTTGTCTCTGAACGTGATATATTTTAAACAAATATAGTTCAGAAAAGATTATTTTGTAGAGTCTGAAAGCAATAATGCAAAATTATTCCATAAAGCCAAAAAGAAAAGAGTTACATAAATGTGGCCCAGAGGCAACGTGCTGTGGAGAAAGAAAGTCTGAGAGGGAGGCAGAAAATGAGTTCTACTCTTGGCTCATCTCTGGCCTTGGTTAAGTTCTTAAACCCAGAGAAAATCCTTGTTTTTGCTTTACAGGTCAGAGCAGGCCATTGCTGTGAGCCTGCAAAGCCCGCTTTTCACCTTAGAAGCCATTCTATAGACCTTTCTTGGCTGTCATTGGCACCTTGGGACCAATTCTTCCCCAGTCTCTGGGCTCAAGAGGGTGCGTAGCTGATCCATATATGGTGCTGAGAGCTGAGTGACTCCAGCATGTTGCTCTTGGCTACTATTTTCCTACTTTCACCTTCCACTGAATATACCCTCCACGAAGTTAAAGATGCACCTTTACACATAAAATAAAAACTTGCTCCTTTTGTATAGCCCCTCTTGACATGTTGGCTGGCCTCCTTTTGCCTGATTTGAACTTGTTAACAAAACATTTCAGATAGAAACACACTGATAACACTTTGAAAAGAACAACTGTTAAAATAATGACTCATATTTCTAAGAATATGGAGTTAATAGTGGTTCTCAAATGGGTAAACAAGTATTATCTAAAATAATTTTTTGCTTACACATTAAAATGAATTCATCTGTGTGCTATGTAAAAACAAATTTTCTTTTCTAAAAGAAAGGTTAGCACTTTTTCCACACAAAGTAGACCCTAGATACCAACATATCTGGATATTTTATCTATACGACTAAACAGTCAGGCATTTGGGATATTTAAAAATTTAAATTGAATATTTAAATTGGGGGCATTCAAAAAAGTTAAAAGCTTTTGAAATAGAACTATAGAATCAATAGCACATGTGAGGAAGAATGATTGAATCTAGACATTTACTATTATAGATGATATATAGATATGTTCGTAGGTACAGAAAAATATATATATTCTGATGTCTTCTCTAAAAGATTTTTATCCCAAATACTTTAGAGGTGTTGGTCTCTTGACTTACTAACCATTAATAAAAAACCCTTTTAATAATAGCATTTATTTCAAAGTCCATTTGAACTCAACTCATTAAAACAGAATTGATAATGAATAATTTACAAAACAAAGCAGCAGAAAAGATCCTTAATGAATCAAAATTGCCTATTAAACTTTGACACTAAAGCTGCTGCAGTTTATTCATAGGTGATCCCTCCATCCCTCCCTTAAGAAATATTTACAGTTGTTTCAGGCCTACTGACAAGAATCTCACTACCTACATTTTACAAATCCTATCAAATTTGGAACAACAAATACAAAAAGATGAATTAAGCACATACTATGAGAAAGGGATGGAGTAAGTGTGCACAGGTGACAAAAATAGCTACTGCTCCTGCTTTCTTGCGGGTCACAGCCTGGGAGAGGAGTGCCTGAAAGAGAAAGCTACTGATAAGGGGAAGAGTATCTTCAAAGTGAAAGAATAAGAGAGAACAGAAAGTTATAGAAAAGCAAATGCAAGATCTTAAGTAGCATCATCTTCTGGCTCATTTAGCATTAGGTCACATGGTTTTTCAATACGATATGTTGTATTTGATATTCTTTTTTTTTAATTATTTTTTAAATTTATTTTATTTATTTTTGAGAGACAGACAGAGACAGCGTGATCAGGGGAGGGTCAGAGAGAGAGATAGATACAGAATTGGAAGCAGACTCCAGGCTCTGAGCTAGCTGTCAGCACAGAGCCTGACATGGGGCCCCAACCCACAAACTGTGAGATCATGACCTGAGCCGAAGCCGATGCTTAACCAACTGAGCCACCCAGGTGTGCCTCTGATGTTCTAAATGATGCATTTTCCCATTTAGAAAACACTCAATAAAGTCTATCTGAAAAGGAAAAAAACAAAACAAAACAAAACACATGTTCATGTTGTAGATGTTTCAAATAGGGATCTCATCTTGAGTCAGGTCTAATGATAGAGGTTTAAGGATATCTGGATATGTCTATGGAATGTTTGAGGAATCCCACAATGTCAACACACTAGAAAGGATGTCATGTAAGGAAGCTCAAATCAAAGTAAGATGCAGCCAGGAACAAGAAACTGACTTCATAATAAGCTTTCCCTAGCTTATGATTGAGGTACCTACTATCATGTCACTTTTGTCTATTTTCCATAGCTCAAAGAGAGTCACACAGCAGCCTCTAACCTGGAGGGGTGGAAAAGTAAAGTACTACCTTATTCCTAGAAAGAAAAGAGTCAGAAATGCTGGAAAACATCAGTACTTTACCAGACAATTCCAAGTGCTACTATAGTGTAGGTGTGGATGATATCTTCAAGCAGTGGTGAGAGTGTAGACAGGGGTTGCTACGCTGGAGGGCAGTTTAGAAGCACGTAATGAATTAAATGAGGTATGTGGATACTTTACAACCCAGCAATTCTACCAATTCACTCAGAAGACCAGAAGGGGCCATGATTCTTCCTGTAAATTGCAGCATTACTTGAGACGATGAGAAGCTGGCTATCATCTGGAAGCGGATGGGCCCAATGCTGTGGTGACACATGCTGGGATACCACGCAACAATCAGAAGCAATGGACTAGATATGCATATTGCTAACTTGAGGGCATAGTGACTAGCTAAAAAATAAAAATATACGGTTGTAATATATGGTACGGTATGACATTCATTCAAAGTAACAACGACGAGAACGAAGAATGGAAGTGAGTGATGGAGATAAAGGAGTATATATGCACACGAATAAATTTGAGAGGGACTTTGAGCAGATTAGTGATGACAAATCAATAACCTGGATCTAAGACCCTAAAAAACCAAAGAAGCAAAACCAGTAAACGAACCTTGAGGGAGTTATTGCAACTAAACTGTAAAACGAATCTCACCCCAAACAGCGTTGTTTTAGGGTTTCCCACTCTGTCGTGGGATCCCCTGTGGTTTGGGCACAATGAATACATGGGCAGCTACCATTGAGCCCCTGCAGCAGTAGCAGTAAAGATTTTAGTACTCAAAAGAGAAGCATGGAGGGGCCCGCAGGACTGCCAGAACCTGCCGGTGTGGCAGCATCTGGCAGGGGCCCAGGCTACAGAACGGGAGAAGCCAAAGCTCATTTAGTGCTGCAAGAACAATGGCTTAGGGGTGTGACCATCTGGCTTAAATTTTGGAGCCTAGTGGAGCAGGTCAGGCGCCACATACCCAGTGAAGAAGCACTTTCAGGGGTACGAAAGAACAGGGCTCTCCAATAGAGTTCTGGAAGAATGCAATGTCTATGCGGGCAGTGGGATACTGTATTAGATCCCTTTGGAGATACCTGGAAATAATTGATAAAAACTATAGGAATGGAGGTAGGACATAAACAGAGGGGAATGGAGGAGTCTGTGAAACTGAGGTATCTCCAGCTTCACTGCCTTGAGGACGTGTAGGTTACAGTTAAAACAAAAAACGTTGGTACACAAAGGAATATACTTCAGGAAACCGGAAAATCCCCTAACATAAAATTTCTCATTTTATGATGATGTTCTGGGTATAAATGAGGCCTTATTGCAACTGAGTATATGTTTCCATTAATTCAGCCTAACCTTTTCAATGAGATGTGAACATGTAGCCATTACAAGAGAAAACTTAGCAATGAGTTTGTTGGAGATGACAAGGATGGGAGAGGGAGGATTGAGTCTATTCTGAGAAGATAAATATATGCAGACTTGGTGTCTGTTTCTAGATTAGCATGTCAGAAAGAAAAGAGGGAGAAACAGCATGAAGTCACACTGTAAAAACAAAATGATCAGATTAATCTATTCGGTATGTCAAAGAGAATTAAGAAGGGATCTCAAAATTACGCTGAGGCTGAAATCTTCAGTGACAGGTAGAGTAGTCCATCCCATCATTAATACTAACCTGAAAACAAAGAATAGACGATGTTTGAAGAAAATTTATAATTTCAGGTTATGAAAAAAAATATCAGTATCTGAGGCTCAGAACATCCATAAATGATGGAGATATCTGAAAACACAAGAAAGAGGTATCAAGGGGAAAGGTATTACTTTGAAATGATGAGCTCTATTCCTTAGATATTCTCTGCGGCCACAGATTGTGATAATAGAAAGTTAGGGGAGAAAAGTCTCTAATCTGCCAAATACGTAATTACATGTATAATTAAATATGTAATGTACTCCTCTACAAGTTCAGTATTGCAGGCTCTAATTTATATATATGGAGTAGTGGATGAAGAATGAGATACAGAATAGAAGAAAGGTTTCACCATAAGCCGACCATTGGATGTCCTTTGGCAAAGACCTTTGCTTCTGACCTTCAATTGGGCTATGAAATGGAAATGACACTTACTGTAACTCCAGAGATGTTAACTACCCAAATGAAATCACATATTTTAAAATGCTTTCTCAGGTGAATGTGCTCTAAGACATTATTTATTTATATCATTCTAAAATGTTCTTATAGGGGCGCCTGGGTGGCTCAGTCGGTTAAGCCTCCGACTTCGCCTCAGGTCAGATCTCACGTTTGTGGGTTCGAGCCCCATGTCGGGCTCTGTGCTGACAGCTAGCTCAGAGCCTGGAGCCTGCCTGCTTCTGGTCCTGTGTCTCCTTCTCTCTCTGCCCCTCCCCCTCTCATGCTCTGTCTCTGTCTGCATCAAAAATAAATAAAACATTAAAACAATGTTCTTATAGTATTTCTTTCTGGACTAACTATATTTACTAGGACTGTCAAATCCTAGGAATGTGCCCTGCATAGCCCTGAGAATATTCAATAAGCCAAATCGCAGATGATACACTGTTATTGATGTTCTCCACAACTGTTACAGAAATTATTCTAGTCAAAGAGACCATTGGAAAAACAAAGCAAATTTAGGAGAAATATTTATACCAGGAATGTATAAACAAATAAAAGGTAAAATGTCCTGATTCATGAGCCAAAATATAATCACAAAAGGTAGCTATAATACCTTTTGCAAAATCTGCTTTTAATTTCAGACTTTTCACACTAAACTTTATTTTTTATTACAAAAATTTTTAATCTTTATTTATTTGAGAGAGAGAGAGAGAGAGAGTGAGCAGGGGTGGGGCAGAAAGAGAGGGAGGCACAGAATCCAAATCAGGCTCTAGGCTCCGGGCCGTTGACACAGAGCCTGATGCGGGGCTCAAACTCAGGAACCAAACTGTGAGATTGTGACCTGAGCTGAAGTTGGACACTTGAATTACTGAGCCACCCAGGCGCCTCTTCACACTTAACTTTAAAATCATATTGACAAATTTGAGCATTTATATGTCACTGGAGTTTTGTCTATTTCCGATATGGAGAAAAACATATTTTAAAGATGCATTATTTGCTAAAGTTGCAGTTTTTTAACCAGACCATACACCAGGTAATCACTATGTCCCGGGGTGAAAATCAGTAGAACGACAACCACAAATGACAGAATTAATTGCATAGCCAATCTGACATATTTTACAGAAATTAATAATAATGATGATAATAATAATAGCAATTTAATTAAGGCTAGTTGAATTGATTAATATATTGATTGCACACTTGAAACAAAACAAGATGTGGTTGAAACAGTTTGACCCATTGCATCAACCCAGTGCATTCTACCTACACCAAATTCTCATTACGACTCGCAAAGCCTTATTAGGACTCATCTCTCTAAACTCTTCCAGTTCTCATTATACATGACTATCACCTTTCCACTGGTCAATCCAGCTGCAATGACCTTCCTCGTTCTCTTTGTGCTCTCTACTCCTTCTGTCCTTCAGAGACTTCAAGCACAGTCTACCCACCGTGTTCTTCCTCCCGTGCTTTGCCTCACTAATTATGAATTATCCTAGTCTTAACTCAAGGTCATTTCCTCATTTAAGTTTTCCCTAACTCTCCAAACTTGACCAAATTCTCCTCTTCTCCATGGTGTTCTATATGTTTGTTCCTGGCACTTATTTTTATGGTTATTTATGTCTGTCTCTCCAATAAAATAATAAAATCTTTAACAGTAGAGACCATATGTATGTTGTCATTATTTTCTCCCTAATACCTATCAAATTATTCACACATAATAGGCAATGTATATGTATTCATTAAATATTTTGCCTTTAAATGGCAGACACACCATGCAATCCTCAAACTGTAAATAAATTCATTCACTCATTACCTCTAGTAAATCCACATGGCAAGAGTCATTGCATGATATTTTGTTGGTCATGAGCTAGTTATACAAAATCCATAGAAGGGAAGTGAGAAAGTTTATATCTAAGAGGACATTTTAACTCAATTTGTGAGTACATAAGGAAAGGCTGCTCCGTTCACTTTATATTTACTCGCATTTCTGTCACCTAGAGTGGGTGAGGATTCCTATACATAGCTGAAGGCAAAGTTGTCCTTATAAGTGTTTTAGCTGTGTGTGTGGTGTGTGTGTGCACACAACACGTGTGCATTTGTGTGAGAGAAAGAGACAGAGAAAGAGAGAGAGAAATATTTGATAGCTAGATCATCTGTAAAAAGCTCTTACAACTATCTCCAAAAGCAATTTGTACTTTCATTTGTGTGAAACTCAGAAATTCCTGTAGCAGTCAGCACATAAGAACTAATTAATACCTGGCTTCTTTCCCAAAATCTACCCCTGATTTCCTTACACTGTAGAGCCACAGTAAGAAGTCCAATTTATGGACGGCTCTAGATTTCATAAGGAAGTGAGTCTGTAGAACTGCCGAGTTTTTTTTTTCTAAAGGTTACATATGAAGTAATGTTGAGAAATACTTCAACTGAGCCCATCCCTTGAAAATAAAGAAAGACAGCACGGTGAAGTAGGATTTACTTAGAACCACAAGGTCTAATTGAATCCTTATATCCACTTTTTTAAAAAGTTTTCAGTTTTATTACAGTTAGTTGACACACAGTGTAATGTTAGTTTCAGGGGATAATCTAGTAATTCGGCACTTTCATACAACACTCAGTGCTCGTCACAAGTGCCCTCCACTTCCTAATATGCATGACTTTAAGGACATTTTTGACCTTCCTGAGCTTTACCTACCTTTATGTGTTAAATGGGGAACATAAAAATGACCTCAATGGGTTATACTTAAAAATATAATAATGCCTACCATTTATTGAGTCTATGCTACATACATTTACCTGTCGATTTCATCTAAGCTTCTTGTGAAGTGGCATAAACTTCCCCAGTTTACAGTTAGGCTCAAAGAGTTCAAAGTCACACAATAACCATCAGAGTGAATGGTATTGAATGAGATTGCTAGGGACCTGCAATAAAACTACAAAAGCTATTTTGCTGTTGACACAGCTATTGAAGCTTCAGACCAAATCCCAGCAGCCCTGGACCAAGGAATGATTCTCAGTTGTCTCCAATCATGGCCAACAATTTTGCAACTGTGGTTGTTTGTCACGGGCAGCTTCTCTGAGATTCTTTACCCACCAGTTTCTACTGCAGTTTCTCCAGATCTGAGGTAAATCAGACAGAGACTCTCTCTGAGTATAGATATCATGATAGAGTCATTGCTATTGTCCTACATGCATATTGTCATGTTGAAGAAATTTCAGAATTGATTTTAAAATCGTTTTTACACAAAAGGCATGTATGTCTTTTGGATTTTCTTTTTTAATTTATTTGAAACAGAGGGAGAAATAGAGTGCATGAGTGGGGGAGGGACAGAGAGAGAGGGAGAGAGAGATTCTGCACTGTCAGCGCAGAGCTCCATGTGGGGCTCAAATTCACAAACCACAAGATCATGACTTGAGCTGAAGTCATGAGCTGGATGCTTAACTGACTAAGCCACCCAAGCAGCCCTGCCTTTTGGATTTTGAGAGGCTGAGAGCATCATGTGAAAGTGCTTGGGGTTCAGGTATGCCCTCTTCACAATGGTGCTCATTCTGCATGTACATTCTGTCCAGCCCAGTAAAGACGACATATGTGACAGGAACACAGATAAGGAGAATAGCAAGTTAAATGCCCTCAGTGGGAAAATTAAAAGTTACTGTAAAAGTCAGAAACCCAATTCTTCTACATAGGAAATATTCAGAGCACACATCAAACATTTGGCCAATTTTTTAGAAGGAACACAAGGGTGTAGGAGGAAAAATTCTGGTCTGAGTGTCAGAACACCTGGTTGCAAATCTTGGCTGTACCACTTAGTGGCTATTTCATTTTTGTCCAGAGTCAAAAAACATCAGTCTGTTTCCTTATTTTGAAATGGCCATAATGATGCCTTCCTAGCTCACCTTCCAGAGTGCAGTAACATCCACACGAAATAGCATGCGAGACTGGAACAAAGATATGATTCCCATATTATCGTTTTCATTTTATGGAGTAAACTCTTTTATTATAGGCAGTATTTTTCAAAACATGTCCTGCAGAACATACATTCTGTAAGAAAAGTAATAGAAGTTATTTGTATAAGGGGTTTATGTTCAATTATGTTTGGAAAATTCTGGGTTAAACACAATTAACCCCTTACTTCAATACTTCTCAGAGCCTTTATGGCCAAAGTAAATCTCCAGAAGAGAGAATTCAACTCAATACTTTCTCAAATTTATTTAACCTCATACCTTTTATCTTCCAGGACTAGTATTGCCCAGAACACATTTTGGAAAATACAGCTCTTTGGAGAATTGACAAATACCATGTTGAGGTTTGGATCCACACATGACAATAATGGCTACCACACATTGAACATTTTCTATGTGCCAGTACAGAGCTAAATGTGTTAAACCTTGGCACCTGATTTAAACTGCTTAACAATCATTTGAATTGCATGACTTACCCCTATTTTATAAGTGAGAAAAATGATGATTATAGAGATTATGTAACTTAATCAAACAAATAAATCACAAGGCCAAGATGCCATACCAAACCAAAGTCCCTGCCCTTGTTCACTGCTGAGCACTTGTTTGAATGGCTATATGGACGAGCCAGGTGATAAGATGGAATACACGTTTTAAATAGCACAAATCAATTCTACAGACACTGACAGAACTTAGGAAGATGGTTCTATCTTTTTCCAGCTCATCTAAGCTTCAAAGAGAAGTTATTCAGCTCACTGGTCAGAGTCATGAACATCCCCGCAGTCCACTAAGGATCATGTCTGTAGCATTTTCTACTGTCATCCAGGTTTAGACCAATCAGGTCCTCAGGCCAGACCCAGCCCTCCTCTTCTCTCTGTTGCTTTGTCTGTCAATGGAATGGGAAGGCTGGAACAGAGCCCACCTCCTTAAAGTAGGCCTGACCAGTTCTTTTTCTTTCTGGTCCATCTTTTATATAATTTGTAGCATGAGCAGGTAGGCTGCTATTTGGTCCACCTAGGGGCAGGACGAAGGATGCTCAGACAATCCTCAAGCCCATGTCAAGTGTACTAATTCCATTCTTCCCAAAGTTCAGAATTATAGAACTATATTTGGTTTTTAATTTCAATATTCTTCAGCAGGAAAGTCCTTGCAACAATGACAAAAGTAGGACTTTGTTTGACAGGTAACCGTAAAATCATCAAAGTACAGTAAAAAAGCAGAAACTCAAACAGAATATGTAGATAAAGGTTGATCGTACAAGTATATGTATGGAACCCAACACAACAATAATTTGAATACAGAATTTCAGGATTTCAGCATTTGGAGACCTGTTTTTAAAAATAGATAGAAATCAATCTAATTTTATTTCATTCACGCCAATTTGATATTCCTATAAGTGGTTTAAGCAAAATGTTATGACCCATAAAACCAGATGTTAGTATCATCAATATCCAAAAACATACCCAAGTTATCTCTTTGATCTTGTCATAAAATTAAGTTTATAATTCAGTTGTATAAGAAAGACATATTGAGTGTAAGAATATCCTATTACTAAAGTTGATCCATTCCACCAAGTAGTTTTGATTAGTAGTTTTTATGTTTTTAAAACTGAAAAACACTTTCTTCAAATATTTTATAGATAGCTCGATGTATTAAGTAGAAAGAGCCAGAATCTGTCTGTGAGAAGCGAGAGAAGTCTAGAAAAGCTGTCTGCTTTTCTCAATCCCTAGGAGTTTACACAGCACTGTTTTTAAACCACCGGTCTAGATAATTCTTCAGACAAAAATTGAAGAAAGGTGATTTTTCTCTGTTATTTAAGTTAATAGGTAATACTAAGCACATGGATGAGGCCATGAAATACAGAAGAAAGAATTTTATAGTAGGAAGAGAGCTTGATGATCACAAAATCTAATATGCACCAATTTTACGAACGTGGAAACAGCCAGAGAACTTAACTCACTTGGCCAGTATCACACAGCTAATTTGTAGCAGTCAGGACTCAAATACTTTCTCCTGACACAGTCTGATGTTCTCCTAATACTCTACATGGACCCAAACAAATCATTTGGAAGTAGCGTATTTTGTTCTAAAATGCTTTAGTATAAGAGAAAGTGAGACATTCTTTGTTTTGAGACATAAATATAATGTCTTCAGTAAACTAACACAATAGTCAATGTATATTTATGGATCCTGGGGGTGCCTGGGTGGCTCAGTTGGTTAAGCATCTGACTTCGGCTCAGGTCATGATCTCATGGATTGTGGGTTCCAGCCCCGTGTCAGCTCTGTGCTGACAGCTAGGCCAGAGCCTGGAGCCTGTCTTCAGATCCTGTGACTCCTTCTCTCTCTGACCCTCCCCTGCTCACACTGTCTCTCTCTCTCTCTCAAAAATAAATAAAAACATTTTTAAAAAATTATGGATCCTGAAGTGTCCCCCTGATGTTCTGCCCAGTAAAAGACCAAAAGGGTATCACACGGTATTCATCCTTGCCTCTAGTGAGGCAGCCATCACCCAGCTGAATAGGTTTCACTATCCAGAACACAGGCTGAATAACAATCATCCAGCAGATGACCCGGAGCAGTTCATAGGTCGAATTTGTTTATGATCGAAGTGTTCCAAAAATCAAGGATCATAACAATTTCATAGTCTCAGTTTATTCTGGAATGTTCTAAATCATTAGAAAATGCTTCAGACAATAATGGAATTTTTAATGAGAATGCTCCCCTTTTCATGTATTATATTTTTATGGTACTCAAATTAACCTATTCCTTCAACAATGTCCCTTCACATTGTTCTCGCTGCTACTTCCAGAGGAGTGCCATGTTATACCAGCCCTAGAAAACTAGGACACTAATCCTGACAAGACTTGTTTCATGAAGTGTATCCATATTAAATTGTCATCTATAGGGGTGCCTGGGTGGCTCAGTTGGGTAAGCTTTCAACTTCGGCTTAGGTCATGATCTCGCCGTTAGGGAGTTCAAGCCCTCCATCAGGCTCTGTGCTGACAGCTCAGAGCCTGGGGCCTGCTTCAGATTGTGTGTCTCCCCCCTTCTCTCTCTCTCTCTGTCCTTCCCCTGCTAACACTCTGTCTCTGTCTCATTCTCAAATATAAATAAATCTTTAAAAAATAGTCTTTGTTACATCAAAAGTATTCAAGTAACAGCAATGTCATATGCTTAGCCTGTGCGTGGTAGCTATGTAGTGGCAATATTATTTTATGGCCTATTACGTCCAAGAGGCTTCATGACTCAGGAAAGGAAAAAACAGCAAACTTTAAATCATACCCACTATAGTTGTTTGCACATAAGGACATGTTAAGAATGCAAAAACATGCTCTACTATACTGCTATACACTCTTATTTTAAGTATCTGGTCTGTCCAGAACCATAGAAATGCGTCTATAACTTTGCATTAATTACAGATTTATTTCTGAGCTACTCGCCTTCCATACAAAAATAAAAGATTTTCCATTTTTTTGGTCTGACTCATGATTCCTTTTTCTGATCATTGACCTTCCTCTCCTTCATGCACTGAATCTAGCATTCTCTTAGGGTTTTTTTTTTTCCTAATCTGAAAATATCTTCATTTATGGCTATCTAGTATACTGAATTGTTTGAGAATTCAGAGCTATGTGGTATAAGAAAAACGACATCTCATAGCACATTAAGTGGTAGGTAGATAAGTAATTTGATAAGAATAAAGTCCTTCAGAGGTAGCCCCATAGGACAGTTTCTGTGGGAGAGTCGGATTTCCAATACAAGATCAATTGTAACTTTCAAAGGTAATATGAGCAGGAGGTATGCAGACCATATTGTTACGATTCTAGACATGTTGTTACTGCTCCTTGGAATGATGCAATGACAACTTGCAACATCATTCAACTTATTCAGCTGCAAATTCAACTGGGCTTTGAATAAATGAAGAAGAAATTGGGGCATTCATTTATTCATATTTATTATTTCCTGATAAAAATGAGGAACATCTAGACCATGTCTTAAGATTTGCTGAAATACTCCTTAAAAAAGTGACACATCCTTTACAACCTATTAAAATGAGTAACCAAACTTAACATCAAGGATGTTTCCTTTATCTCATCCAATTCCCTCCAGCTGCAACTTAAGCTTCTTTTAAGCAGTCTGTTCCTTCTCGTGTTTTAATTGGTGTTCACACAAGATCCTATCTTAACATGGGTTTTGAAGGGACTCAAGAAAGTTGGGGAGGCCTTGAATGTTAAAGGAAAACTTATAGGGAAACATGAAAACAGCAAGATTATGTTTGCATTGCATGACAATAAGATGAAAGAACAGTCATAAACATCTGATGGGTGAATTATTACACTCCTCATGAACTTTACAGGAAATGTGTTAAGTTTTTAAAGTATCTTTTATACATGATATCTTAACAAAGGAAACTATTTTAAACTTTGTGTCTATGGACAGAAATTGAAAAAATGCTAAGATTTCATTTATTTCTTTTTCTTTTTAAAAAATATTTTTAATGTCTATTTTTGAAAGAAAGAGAGAGCGTGAGTGAGGGAGAGGCAGACATGGAATCCAAAGCAGGTTCAGGGCCCTAAGCATAGAGTCTGACGCGGGGCTCAAACCCACAAACTGCGAGATCATGGCCTGAGCCCAAGTCAGACGCTTAACTGACTGAGCTAGCCAGGCACCCATAAAAATACTAAAACTTTAAATACAATCTAAAAAGTGTGGTCTTTAAAGGTTCTTTGAAAGCAGAAGGGATGGAGTCTTTACAATTGACCTGGAAATGGTTACCTTTGTGATGTCTTCAACACTCTGTTCAAGAGTTGTGGGTTTTGTTTTGTTTTGATTTGTTGTATGTCCTATGTATCTTAGTTCCTAAATCTTGATTGAAACTGTGAAAGTACCGACGATAAAGTGTATAAGTACTCAGAGACCAAGGAATTAGTTTGAAAGGACAGAAATTAAGGTTTTTGATCATAAATCAGCAGAATTAAGGCTTCTGGAAAGAAGAGAAACTTCTATTTTTTAAGAATGGTTCTAGAACTGGAATTTCTAAAGAACAAGTATTTCTGAAATTGTTAGTCTATGGACTAGTAAACATAATTTTCCTTAAAGAAGTTTTCTTAAATGTTTTGTCATGAAAAGTGACAATCTGTTTTTCTTAACGCTTATTTATTTTGGAAAGAGCGAATGCCAGCAGGGGAGGGGCAGAGACAGAGGGCAGCACAGAATCCAAATCAGGCTCCAGGCTCTGAGCTGTCAGTATAGAGCCCGAGAAAAGTGACAATCTTATTACCTCATAAAAATTGTTTCATATACAAAACCACTATTTTGAATACTCATTATATCCAAAAATTCTACACATGGAATTTTTTTTTAATCTTAACCTTTAAATAGCTCCAGGAAGCAGATATTCTCTTATTCACTTCAAGGAGGAGAAATTGTAGGGCCACAGAAATTAAGTAACTTGACCATGGTCATAAAATCAATGAGTGACCAAACCACAGTTCAAATCCCAATGAATTTGTCTCATTCGCACTCCATGAGAGCAAGCATAGTTAGATTAAATTAGGTCTCTGGAGGATACTCAAAAAATCAAAAGTAGAACTACCATATGACCTAGCAAATCCACTTCTGGGAATATATCCAAAGGAAATGAAACTGCTAACTACAATATCTGCACCTCTATGCTCATAGTAGCATTATTTGCAATAGCCAAGACATGGAAACAACCTAAGTGTCCACTGGTGGGTGAAGGAAAAAGACATGAGATATACAATGGTGTATCATTCAGCCATAAAATAAGGAAATCCTACCATTCGTGACACTATGGTTGGAACTTGAAGGCATTCTGCTAAGTGAAGTACAGAGAACGACAAATTCTGTATGATTTTACTGATATATGTAAATCTAAAAAAGAACACGTGAACAAAATTAAATTAAAAAAAATACAACATACTCAAAAAACCCCAGCAGATTTGTGGTTGCCGGAGGTGGAGGCTGGGGGAGGGGGAGTTAGAGGAAGGTAGTCAAAAGGTACAAACTTTCACTTATAAGGAAATAAATAGTAGGGATGTAAGCACAACATGATGACTCTAGCTAACACTACTGGATGGTATACAGGAAGGTTGTTAGAGTAACTCCCAAGACATTACAACACAAGGATAATCTTTTTTCCTTTTTCTTTCCTTCTGGGTTTTCTTTTCATTTTATCTGTGTGAGAAGACGGTTGTTAGCTGAGCCAACTGTAATCATTTCACAATATATGTAAGTCAAACCACAACGCTGTAGCCTTAAACTTACACAGTGATGTATGTCAATTATTTCTCAATAAAACTAGAAAAAAATTAGACCTCTACAATTATTCTTATGATATTATATAAATATATTTAAAATAATCACCCTCTGTGTAAGAATGTGTTAGCATCATCCCTTGAAATTCTTATTATTAAGGGGCTCTGTCTTGCAATGAATGAGCAGTTTCACTGTCAGTATTCCAAAACTTTAATTCTCAGTATACTAATTTACATAGTAAATTTATTCTGATTTCTGTTTTGCTTAATTTGACAAGAAAATTCTCATACTAGGGAAATTTACATTAGAACCTATCTAGGACTTCAACTTATTGATAGCCTTAGGCATCCACTGATATGTAAAAGCATAGCTTTAAACAGATATTAGACATAAAATCTAGGATATATCATTATGAAGGACGGCAAGAAGCGTTGTTCATTTATTTGTAAGAAAGATCAGTTGGTGATGGTGAGACGAAAATATCAGGAAAGAAAACAAGAGTGTTGTATTAAATTGAATAAATAAGCCCTGAAAATTATTCTTACAACTGTGTGTGTGTGTGTGTGTAGATGTAAAAATGATAATAGATGGCTCTGCTAAGGGAATGGTAAGATGAACATTCTAAATACTGTCAATGAGGATATAAATTGCTTCTTTTAACTTTTTTTTAATGTTTATTTTTCAGAGAGAGACAGGGCACGAGCAGAGGAAGGGCAGTGAGAGAGAGGGAGGCACAGAATCTGAAGCAAGCAGGCTCCAGGCTCTGAGCTATCAGCACAGAGACCCAGGCAGGGTTCAAACTCAAGACCTGTGAGATCATGACCTGAGCCAAAGTCTGACACTTCACCGAGTCGCCGAGCCACCCCAAGAACATACATTGCCTTAATATCAATTAGAATATATGTTATTTCACTATATATGCCCAGGTACTTAAAAATATTTGGCAATAGTCTTAAAATATTTAAATTTTGTTACCACATAATTGAAATTCTAGAATCTCTGAAGCTAAAAATAATCAAAGATACAGAAGGACAGATACCATATGTTTGCACTCATAGGTCTAACAGGAGAATAGGAGACACCTACTGGAGGACCAGGGGGAGGGGAGAGGGAAAGAGAGTTGGGGAGAGAGAGGGAAGCAAAACTTGAGAGACTATTGAATGCTGAAAATGAACTGAGAGTTGAAGGTGGAGGAGGGGAGAGGTGGTGGTGATGGAGGAGGGCACTTGTGGGGAAGAGCACTGGGTGTTGTATGGAAATCAATTTGACAATAAACTACTTTAAAAAAATAACCAAAGATGCTGATCAAACTCATATACAATTTTTCTGCTCAAAGTATTATTTTACATAGCAAAATGTTGGAAACAATTTTTTGTCCCACAATAGGGCAATGGCTAAAAATTATATTAGATGCTACAATAGATAATTGCGTCACACTTGAAAATTATATTTCACAAACATGATGGCATGGGGAAGAATGGATTCTAAAATTATCTATAGTAGGAACTCAGTTTTATGTGCACATATGCTCATAGGGAAGATAGAAAAATACCAAAATACTGATAGTGGTCGTCTCTAATAAAGTTTATTTTCTTCTTTATTGTTGTCTATTTTTATTCCAGAAATTTGTGTATTGTATTTTTATTCTTATTTTTTAAGTTTATTTATTCATTTTGGAGAGAGAGCATACACATGAATGGGGGAGGGGCAGGGAGGGGGGAGAATATCCTGCAGTAGACTCTATTCCAGTCGAATATATTTAGACTTAAATTAACAATTACTCAAACCACTTTTCATTTTACCTCTATAAATCCAGATGGCCTTAATATAAAATTATACAGATATTATTTAAATTTATTTATTTATGCCTACAAGTTTATGATAGGAATAGTGATAGGAATGGATCTCATTCTAATGCCTTACACTCAAATAAGGGAAATGAAGCACAAGATTGACAGCAAAGGGGAAGATAAGTTAGATATGCCTTGGAGAATTCTGCCTATTTTCCTACGCGCGGTGGGACTCGCTCCAGGTGGCAATACAAAGCTGTATTTGTCGTTTTAGAAAAAAATCACAACAAAATCCCTCCTTGCTGATTTTTTTGTTGTTGAAAAATCAGTCCGGTATTTTTTTATCTGTACCAAATAAGTGAATATACAGCACATGAAAGAGCTGCCAGGTCTAAACCCACTATTTTAATCAGTGTTGAATAGCAGCACTGGGCTGATTCCAAGGAAACGTATTGTTATAGTTGACAACCTTCACCAACAACTCTAGAATGTTGTTTTAAAGGTCTCAGGAATTAAAATTAAAACAAATGCCTTAAGCCTTTTCAAAACTCGATCCCAGAAAATAAAAGCCAATTGCCTGTTCCCCCAGAGCATTATGGAGAGATGCATTTGGCTGAAGTTGAAATATCTCTTTAATGTGAGCTACTGGAAAAGCTATGATTGAACAATACTAAGTGACCCTCCTCTGAAGATTAAAGAAAAAAAAGAAAAGAAAAGAAAACACAAATGTAGGGTTATTTAATCAACAATACCCATTATAAAATAGAAAATTACCTTTATTTAAAATCATTGTACACAACTTTTAAACTATAATTTAGCACATACAGGATTATGAATAAGTAAAATTAAGTATCCAGTTCTCCTTTAATAGTCTCTTAATAGAATAAAACAAACAAATCATGACCCACCTCATTAGCTTCTTTTCAAAAGCTATGGTTTAGACAGAAGATTCTTAGAAAGGTTGCTTTCTTTTGATAGAATTCTAAATACTGATGTAAGTATAAATGATGATGGGGGGAGGGGTGACTGGGTGGCTCCGTAGGTTAAGCATCTGCCTTTGGCTCAGGTCATGATCTCACGGTTTATGGGTCTGAGCCCTGTGTCGGGCTCGGTACTGACAGTTCAGAGCCTGGAGCCTGCTTTGGATTCTGTGCCTCCCTCTCATTCTGCCTCTCCCTTGCTTGCACTCTGTCTCTGTCTCTGTCTCTCTCTAAAAAAATAAAACAACATTAAAAAAATTTTAGTGGTGATGTTTTGTATTAAAGACTAATATAATTGAAATTTAAAGTGTTTAGTACATATTAAAAAATGAGTTAACCAAAGATTCTCCTATTTTTCCCATTTGTACTTTAATACATATTTTTCTAAGAAATGAGCTTAAAATATATACATTTGAGGACTAACTGAAAAAAGAAAACTAACTATAAAGTTCTGAATAATTACGGTAACTTTTTCCTATGAAAATATATGTGAAAATGATTTTACTTGGAAGTCCAAATGGGTTATCCTAGCCCAACCCAATGCTTTAGAGATAAGGAGTCCCCATCAGATCAGATGAAATGCTGCGGGGGGGGGGGTGTCTCTGCCTTGCCATCTAGGACTCTTTCCCTCCTCCCACACTGACCTCTATCTATACAATAAACACTAAGGAACATGTTAGTTAAAGTGACTCTAGTTTTAAAAATTATAAAACTATAACAGGATAAGCTTTTTGTTCGTTTCCTTAATACTTCCTAAGCCTTGCTCAATAGTTATAGGCTGAAAAAAAATTCATAATGCAGGTTTACTAGAGAGACATGCTATAGACTGAAAGCATGTACAAAATGCATTGTTTCTTTCCAGGATTTGAGTTCAAAACAAAACTCAAAAAGACACCCACCTTTTTTTCCCTTGGTATATTATAATGACATACTGAAATTTATTAAGAGGTCCAAATGGTAACATTTTCAGAATATGCTCCTCAATGGACTGCATTAAATTGATTTTTCGGGGTGCCTGGGTGGCTCAGTCAGTTGAGCGTCTGACTTCAGCTCAGGTCACTATCTCACAGCTTGTGAGTTCGATCCCCACGTCAGGTTCTATGCTGACAGCTCAGAGCCTGGAGCCTGATTTGAATTCTGTGTCTCCTTCTCTCTCTACTCTTCCCCTGCTCATGCTCTGTCTGTCTTTCTTTCAAAATAAATCAGAATTAAAATTTTTTTTAAATTGATTTTTCAAGGTCAGTAAAATATGAAGCCATTTTTGTTCATATGGGTCATTATCTTCGCAGTTTTTAAGAAACTCTAGATAAGATATAAATCAAGGCGGCCATCTCAATAGAGGACCTGGGAATTTACTTAGTGGCCATGACTATTCCATTGTAATTAATGTGACTTTTTATTACAATTAAACATTATTCAGCAGTTAACATGCCAAGACAAATATTATCTCATCTTCACTACTGTATTCACCTAGCTGATCAAGTAACAATGGCTTATCTAGCTCCACATATAAAGCTTTCAGAAAGAAGGATGTGGGATATTATTCACTTGTTTTTATAGTCCTTTTTCAAAGAGAAAAATGGAAAATTAACTTTGTATTTTTGTTTGGAGAGGACTAGAGAAGAACGATTGGATCTCTTAGCACGGGAAGTTCCATTTGGCTCTTTTATTTCTCTCTAAATTTTCCATGAGATGGAGATAATTGTGGGAAGCTGTAAATAATAGCACAGAACCTCGAAGGTTTCTAGTTTTTAAACAGTATTTTAAGAGGAACTTTTTCTCAAAGAAAATCTTACACAGAGCTTCCATATATAAAAAGTAAGGGTCCAGTTTTCATCTCTGAAGTGCATGGGGAGCGGTCAGCATCCTGGGAAATCCAGCCCCTCATCCCTGCCCTGCACTGACATCCATACACAATCCCAGGTCTCTGCAGAACTCCGCTGTAAGCGCATGGTTGTGAATGACACAAAATGATACAAATAAATGGTAGGAGAATAGTGAAGAGGAGTTAGTCTGTGAGTGTCACCACCTTGCTTGGTTAATCAAGCTGGTGCCATGATAGCCACACAAGTCTGCAGGAACCCGGTGCATCGAAGTAGGAATTTGAGCCCAAGTGGCTAAGGGCTTTTGACTAAACTTAGAACCACAAATGAATTCATGAGAACCATTCTAAGTGAAGTATACACACATATCATAGTCAGATTACTTTGAAAAAGAAGAATAAGAATAGGAATTAGTTACTTAAATAGTTGCTCAGTAAGTCTCCCTAGGAATCAAAAATATATCTCTTTTTTACAATTAATTATTTTTGTGATTAGAAAATTTTTGTGTCTCGAAATAATTGCACAGGGGGAAAAAAGGCTAAGGTCATGATATTTGCAAATGCTCTGTATCACTAGACTAATAAAAGTCCAAGCTATAAAACTAAAAATAGTATGTGCTGCTGAAACATCAATCTTCATATTCATTTTAAATAACTGATGGAAATCTGAGGTCCTTCCTGTTAAAAAGAAAGCCTCTTTTCTATATCAGGAATGAGTTATAGTAATGAAATTATTAATACACTTACTAAATTTGATCAGGATATTAGTATATTAGTCCATATATTTAACTCTTAAGAGGACCGTTGGTATGTTTTTTTTTTCTCAAAAAAAAAAAAAAAAGAACAGAAGCTGTGTCCCCCAATATGTATTCCCTTTTTTCCCCCAAGTTGTTTCTAATTTTAATTTGATGACCAGGACACATGGCCATTTGGCTAGAGACTGTTTTTCCCATTCTCCCTCGCAGTCAGTGACTATATTTGGGCCAGTGGAGCACTGCGAAAATATGTTCAATTTCTGAATTATTTCCTAAAAGATAAATCTGCTTTCCCAGTGCATCCCTGTTTCTCTTATTCTTGGCCAAGAACAGCAGCTGAAGCAAATCCTAGACTAAAGATGGACTCCACATGTTGAAGACGATATGGCCAACTGACCAGTCAGACTTCCGTAGGACCACACACTTGCCATAAGAGAGAAATATTCTTCTATGTCATTCAAGTCCCTGGATTTTGAAAGGTTTTTTGTAATAATTCCCTAGCCCATACCTTAGCTGACAATGAACTTGGTGTCACCAAGGCGTACTGCCATAAGAAAACATATGCGGCATTGTCTTAGTTGCTGAGAAGGAGCCGATGAGGACACAGATACCGCGGGCTGGAAAGCTAACCCTCTTACAACCTGGCGGAATATTTAGTGAAACTGTCAACTACATGGGGCGCCTGGTAACTCAGTCGGTTAAGTTTCTGATTTCAGCTCAGATCATGATCTCATGGCTCATGAGTTCAAGGCCCCGTGTTGGGCTCTGTGCTGAGAGTAGAGAGCCTGCTTCAGATTCTGTGTCTCCCTCACTCTCTGCCCCTCCCCCGTGCATGCCCTCTCTCTCTCTCTCTCTCTCTCTCTCTCTCTCTCTCTCTCTCTCTCTCTCTCTCTTTCTCTTTCTCTCTCTGTCTGTCTCAAAAATAAATAAAAACAATAAAAAATTGAAAAAGAAACCCTATCGATTACAAAGAAGGGAAGGACATACTTACACACTCTGTTGCTCTAAGGGAGGTTATAAGGAGAAGGTTAATCATTTGTTATATTAGCTGTCCCTTGATACTTTTGGTACAGTCAATATGTTTTGTGTGTGCAGAGTAAAATATCTAAAGAGGCGGGCTATTGTCAACAATTTCTCAGTATCTGTTCTGCTTTATCTCCTTTTGCAGGCACAAAAGTGGAGACAATGGTATCAAGGAAAAGATCACCTTTCATGGCATCGCCAGCAACGAGGGTGGCCATGTAATTAAGTTTGGGCCAACGGAATGTGAATAAATGTTATGTATGAATTAAAGGATGAGTGAATGAACACTGAATGTCACTAATTATAGGGAGAAAAATGCTAAAACTAAAAAGGAAAAGTTTATGAATTAAAATTATTATATAATAGGACAAGCCACAATTCCCCACTTGATATTTAAATTGTACAATAAAATTATCTCTGAAATGTCATCAAATCTTCACAGTGAACGAACAAGCAGTTGGTAATTCAGATTACTCAAATAATTTGTGTTATTCTTAATTTTTAATTTTAATCCAATCAGAGGGAAAATATTTGATTTGGAATTACAATTCTTGATTCTTTTTGTTTCTTCATATTTCACAAATTGAGCATAAATAAAAAAAAAATTCATGCTAACAGTTAAGTAGTTAATCCAAATTAGTTTTTGTCAGTCCAAATATTTGAACATCGACTCTCATATTAAATTCCTTATTTTTACTGATGTTTAGAACTTATCAATATCCTTTTTTATTCTACTTGTCATGGCCTATTTAATTATATGTTTTTCTTCATTTTAAATTGAAAGACTTACTCAGTATGTTCCTTTAAAATTTCATAGAACACCGCAGGTACAGATGGTCCATTACTAGCAATAAAAAGGCAAATTAAAATTATGCAAAACCCTTTGGAAAGCAATTCCTTCCACAGCAATCTCAAGAAAAGTGTCTGTGTTTAAAATCTAATGCGATAAGACTTCCTGCTGATACAACAAGTCATCCTAAAAGAAGTGTTGTATCGTCTGAATTATCTGCTTTTGACAAGAAGGAGAGACTACCTAATTGATTTTAACAAACAATAGCTATGAATAGGATTTCAATCTGTCATGGTTAGGTCCTAATTCTCTGTATGATTTGAGAGGCAATGACATTCAAAACCACAAAATTCTAAATCTGGTATCTCCTATATCTCCTATCTACTAATGTCTTCTTGTAGTTATAATAGAACTTTTCTATTATCTAGAATTACTATGCTTGTTAATAGGTCTGTAAGGATAGTGGTTTAAGAAGTTGTTGCTTGAATGGGGCACGGTTGTGGATGCCAATGCATTTTGGAACCAAAACAATGAACAAATGGGTTCAAATGTTCCCTTCACTTTTTGCTATTTATATCTGTTTGGGAAGATCTCTTAATCTTTTTTTCACCTATAAAATGATAACACTTAATGATAAGCCTTTAAAGAGTTGTGAAGAGTATCATTATAGATGTGAGAATACTTCACATAAAGTCTGAACAAATACTAATTAGTGTTACACCTCTAAGTTGGGAAGAGAGGAAGAAAGAGAAACCCAAAGACTGTGGGTTAGAATCTGATGCAGCTGACTGCCTTTGAGCTAACTTCCTTAGAAGCATAAGAAACAACATGATGAAAAATTTGTGTCGACAGTAGAGGGGAGGAAAAATGACAAGGACTTTTTGAAGAGGAATCGAAGATATGAATCAAGGTGAATGGAAGAAAGCCTCAGAGAAGGAAGAAAAGAGGAGCTTAAGAAAATAAGTAAAGCAAATAAGTAAAGCCTTCTCCATGGGCTCCTTGTCAGAATATTAACATGGAGGAGGAAAGACTACAGCAGTGTAAAGATTCTGACAGATTACTGTCCTGCAGAAATTCATTCTGTCAATACCCTCAAATGGGATCTTATCTATATGAGTGAAAGGATTAGGTTAAAAGTATGAAAGACAAATTCTGTTCTTAAAGTAATTAGCCAGTAGATATGGAAATGTCATACTCCAATGAGAATTTATGTTTGGATATTGAAGGACCAGAGTTACTTCAAGCAAGGAGCATAATCAGATTATATCTGATCAACAAAGAAGAGAGCAGAGTACCTCCACATTTCTGGAGCAGCTGTGTGGTAATTATTCTGTAATTAATTTCCTTTGTGTGTGTGTGTATGTGTGTGTGTGTGTTTTCTTCTCAGTATTATTTCTTCATCTTATTCAGCAATTTAAAAGAATCTTAATTTCCTGGAATTTGTTTGGAGTTTATTATGCACCAAGATGCTGAGATGCTGAGTTTAAAGCAACTTCCTGTGTTATTTCTTATAATGCCACCGCTGAATTGCATTCCTTGTACAAAATCTATTTGAGGTTAAAAAAAAAGGATAAACCAGTCTGTATACTGTATACTGAACAATCTTATTTCTAATATAACTATGGAGTTCTGATATGAAGCCAATTCAAAGAAAGATGTTTTTCCTAGGGCCCATTTTCTCTTTGCTTATCACTTAAAACCCTTTGAAAGATTTAACAGGGATTAATGGTCAGCACCCGGGGAGGAATCGGTGCAGTTTCAGCACTGCCAACGGAGGCTGACACAGACTTCATTCTTCAGTGTTCTGGGGGAGCAGCCACACATTTTTAGCCTTCCTCACCATTCTAAAGAGATGAAAGCCCCTTGAAGTCAGTGGGAGATTCATTTTAAAATTAGTTCTGTAGGAAACAGAATAATTTGAGAAACTGGGCTGCAGACAGTATTTGAATAAGGTAGACATAATGTGTCACATAACACAACTTTTATTTGAGCTCAAGTGTTGGTGTGGGTGGCTCTGTGTGTGTGTGTGTGTGTGTGTGTGTGTGTACAGAAGATGCTGTAGGAAATGTGCATGTGAGTACTTGCTTTGCTTCATTAACTTCCATAGTTTAGGAAGCTTCTCAACATTTGTTTATACAGTACCTGCATTCACATAACTTTGGATAAATATCAAAACCAGTGTCCATCATGGCAGAATGAGAGTAAGCTCTCTTCTGTGCTTATGTATCCATGTCCTCAAAATATGGTTTGTTTAGGTTAATTTATGTCATGGTCCTCACTGAAAACAGCTGATATATCAAAAAGGTTTGGGGACTAAATTTTTTTAATTTTTTATGTTTTTTTTTTAATTTATGAGAGACAGAGAGAGACAGCAAGCAAGGGAGGGTTAGAGACACACACACACACACACACACACACAGAATCTGAAGCAGGCTCCAGGCTTTGAACTAGCTGTCAGCACAGAGCCCGACGTGGGGCTTGAACCCATGAACCGTAAGATCCTGACCTCAGCCAAAGCCGGACGCTTAACCGACTGAGCCATCCCAGGTGCCCCTGGATTTTAAGAATCTAAAATGAAGCAGAAATAAGGGATAGCATTATTGAGAAGATATCAGGACTTGTTGCCCACCTCATACCTCAAACTTGCAGCAATGACTTAGGGGAAGATACTAGGAGTCCACACACAGTGAAATTCTCCTTTTGCTGCTTGACAGGAACTGCAACAACAACACAAATCTGGAACTTCCCCGTAACTGACATGTCATACAAAAGATAAAAAAAATACATTAGTTCAGAGAGAGAATGAGTGACTCAGTCAGTTGAGCATCTGACTCTTGATTTTGGCTCAGGTCATGACCTCATGGTTGGTGAGATGGAGCCCTACGTTGGACTGTCAGCATGGAACCTGCTTGGGATTCTCTTTTTTCCTCTCTTTCTGTCCCTAACTTGTACTTTCTCTCTTTCTCTCTCAAAATAAGTAATGAGCATAAAAAACAAAAACAAAAACAAAAAAACCAAAACATACATTACTTCAGTCCTATATCTCAACATGGATCGGGCTGCATTCACAGAAGTCTGTACACCTGCCTCTCCATTTCTTTCTTGAAGTCAGTTTAGTAATTGTGGGGCAATGTCTCCATAGAGTAAGTTCTGGGTTGTGGGGGGAGGGATTTTAATTAGCAAGAGAGACACTCTGGGCAAGAATTATAAAAGGCATCCTCACATATGCTTACTGTAGAAGCAAATATAGGTGGTTGTGGTGAAGAAAATGCCTAGGTCTTCACTAACCATGTTAGTAAGCTGCCAGTCATTTAAAATGTCTAACCAACTTCTCTGGTTGCAACTAGCTCACTCGGAAGAGATGAACAGCATAGAACTCCAGGATTAACATGATTGTGTCTTTCCTTAACTTGGCTTCTTGGAGAATTTGAGTCCAAGGAGGAATATTAAAGGAGAGGACAGAGTTCCTCTGGGAAGAGTGGGCCATTATGAAGGATTTTGCAGTTAGAGTCTCTGGCACATGCCTGTCTCAGAGGCAGGAAATAGAGCAACAGGTAGGTCAGTGTTACTGCCTGGATGTGACAAGAGATTAGGCTAGTGATTCAGAAATTTTATTAGCTATCACATGTATAGTTACAGAAATGCACAGATACATGCATGTGCATACAAGTGACACAAATATGTGAATGGACAAGTAAGCATAACCCCCACAAATCTATTTTTGCTCCCACCTCCCCTTGCATCCAAGTCTCTCCAAGCAGAAGAAGTACATGACTTACTTTCTCTTTTGCATCTCTCATTTCACAGCTCCCTGCATAGCTCATTGCCTGCAGTGGGCTCTCTATCAAGATATGTTTACTCACACTATGGCCAAAGTGTTTCCATACAGTTCGAATTTCAGCTTTAGGAATGACAACGCAGTTGACATTCACTGGCACATTGAACTGATAAAGAAAAATCAGAATTCTTGACCACTTCAGTCAGACACATTTGCAATTAGCCAAGAAGCATGACTACTCCCACAATAGGCTGGGGACAGGACTAGGCTCCTGGCAATCATTACTGCATTCCTTATTCATTAAGCCATTGCTTGAAGGATCTCCTGAGCTATTTGTGGACACAAACGAATATATTTAGGATATTAAAGAAACAACTTACCTGAAGGGGAGAAAATATAAAAGCTTGATACAAGGATAGTGATCCAAGTCGGGAGAGAGCAGAAAATGTCTGTAAAGACAGCATAAATATATGGTCCATAGGAATAAATGTGTGTTACCACTCCAGTCAGCTGTACCTTGGATCAGCTGAATTACATATATCCATATAATCAAAACCTTTAAGAAAAATTATACCATGATTATATTTCTGCCATGTCACATATGCCTTTCCCTTGGAGAAGTTAATTCCCAAAAGGCTTCACTGATTTATTCTGTTAAGATGGCAGGATAAATAAGACTATAATATTAACAGCTGGCTCAGAGTTCTCCTTAGAGAGAAACTAACTTTGTTTAGGAAGACACCTTGATATGCTGCTTTCGGTGTGTGAACATTAAGGGCATGTTTTGGAATAATCTTGGAAGAGAAAAAAAGATAAATTTATGAGTCCAAAATTTTAATAGGAATTTAAAAAAAACAAGAAATAGGAGAGGGCAAATGCCAGATCTTGTTGTGTTTGAAAGGAGAGAGACAGAGACAGAGCTACAGAGAGAAACAGAGACAGAGAGAACAAAGGTTCATGGTAGGAGGCTCAGATGTTGGAACTCTATAATTCCAGAGTTGGGTAGCTGGTGGGTAGCTGGTAGCCAAAGACTTCGAAGAACAGGGCTATCTAATATTCGATATTAAACAGTTTGGGAATGATTACTGCTCTATAACCCTTTTCTGTCCCCATGGTAAAATCTGCTGGATCTGCAAACGTCTCCTGGTTCGGCATTTTGGAGAAATCAGAGTTGGATATTTCACCTTTAGATCAGCATAGGACAGAATCATAAAAAAAATACAGAATATGAACCACTCATGGGAACAAGCATTCAGTAAGCAGAAAAATTCAACATCAGAAGTAACTGTGAGAATATGAGCCATTGGAATCTTGTTGAGAACCTCAGACTGAATGCCTAGAAAGAGGGACTGTTGCAATTTTTTAAGTAAATATTGAAAGATGGTATGGCCTTAACTGATAATGAAATATATAAAAATTTGTCTAGGGAAGGATTGGGTGCTAGACTGAGGAATTTCTATTTATTACCCCCAGCAATCACAATAAAGAAAAAGCGAGGAGAAGGATGAGGAGGAGAGAAATACAAGAACATGCAGAAACATAAAATAACAGAAAAGCTGTTGTAACTAAGCTCACATTGTATGGGCTAATGCAGATTATATGGGCTAACACAATAGAGTGTGGGGGACATTGACTCCAAATAATACGTTCTGGGAAGGCCTTTAGTTGTGTACATTCACAGTCTCCTTCCTGGGACCATTGGTACCTATGTTGGCACAATTCAGAGATCTGTATACCTTCAACTGAAGTTAAATAGTCATTACTTGTCTGCCAATAGAAGGACTGTATCTGGTCTTCGTGTCAACTAAAGGCTAAAACATCATTACACTGATCCTTGCCTGTTGTCAGTCATAAATGGAGGCAGATTCTCAATCATTACTAAAACAAAGAAGGGCACATTTAAAAAGCGAGCCAGATTCTTCTTAACATGTTTAGTCATTGACATTAAGTTTTTCCATCCAATCTTTTTAGTTATGGTCACAATCAGAATTTCAATAAACAGGTCGACAATAAGGGGAAATTGAGATAAAGAACTGACATGGAACATGTATCTGTAATACACATCAGGGAATAATTACCTTCTGTAGCATTATCCATTATGTACCTTGAGCCTTTATGTAAAAAAGCAGTACTTTATAGCTCTTCTGAGTCATCAGGTCAGAGAGAATATAATTCCCCTGCATTGAGCATGATTAGACCATATTTGGAATATCATCCTCTGACATGTTTTTAGTTTTGGTTTATTTATTTTAAGAGCAGGGAGGGACAGAGAGAATAGGAGAGAGAGAATCCCAAGCAGCACAAGACCCCCAGGCGAGGCTCTACCTCATGAACTATGAGATGATAATGTGAGCCAAAACCAAAAGTTGGATGTTTAACTGACTGAGCCTCTCAGGTATCCCTATACTCAGACATTGTAAGACCATTTAAAAAAAATGAGACTAATGCTATTTGCCACAACCTCCTATAACAGCAGTTAACATCCACTGAGTACTTTATGCTGCTCTAAGCACTGTTTATGTGCTATCTCAGGTGATTCTTACAAAAATCCCATGAAAGAGCTACTACTCATATTTATATCTCACAAATGAGGAAACTGAGAAAAGTTTAGAAAAGCTAAGTTGTCTAGCACAGATCACAGCTATGAAGCAGGAGGTAGAAGTTTGGGGCCTTTAAAAGAATTTACCTGAGAATCATCTGACATGACTTACTAAACATGGAAGTCTGCTTCATGAATGTCTTTGGGGGCTTCTTTCTAGAGTCTCTCACTCACTCTGGCTTCATCTCAAACACCTATTCCTGTGTGCAGCTAGCCCATGATGCATTTCACATTTTCTCTCACCTTTGACTCCGTGTTCATTTATTGAACCCAACAACAGATTAGCTTATTTGAGTATGACTATTGGCTATGGTCTGTTTATCTTCTACTCTCTTCTCTCTTAGATTTTCAGAGTTCATAAACATTAATAATTTGTTATGTACAAAATAAATTGCTGGTTTCACAAAGGGAAGCTACTAAAGGAAAACAGATGGTAGTTGTGATTGAATTCTGTATTTTAGAGAGCTTGTCTCTCTATGGTTTGGAGGTGGGTGTTTCTAAAACTTATGAGACATAAGACAAATTGAGATTTGGATGGTATGGGTCATCATATAAAAAAGAATAATCTAAATATTTGAGTTTCTGTTTGTTATGTTTACCAGAGCAAATTCCAGCCCAACTAGTCATGGGCACATGCATATTAATCCTGACATCCTGGAAGTTCTACGGTCCCAGAGTTCTACTGTTTGTAGAATCCCAGAGTTGACTTGTGTGTACTTAGACACATGACTATGCCCTGGGCCTTCTGGGCATCTTTGCACAGTTTAAATCCTAGACCTATGTGAAATATAGAAAAGTCTCTTTTTTTTTTCCCAGTAAACAGACAGATTTATTCCCCTCCTGTACTGCATCATTCTATTGTCAAGTTAGTCAAGCCAGGAAGTATATGTCCAGAAATTCCCTTGTCTGTACAATACTAGGTTTTACCTGGGAATGGAGGAGGGGAGCACTGGGAGGGATTTGGGAGGCAATTAGTTGATACTATTCTTGAAAGGTCCTCCTGATTACGTAAAGTGGCAAACAGTTGCTGAAGTACCTAGTTGTTTCCTTGTTTGTTCTTGTACCTAGTGGTTTCCTTGTTTGTTCTTGGCCTGTGCCCCTAGATCTAGTTGTCATCCTGGCTGCTGGACATCCTAACCAACAATGTCCCCAGGACTCCCAACTGATGTTTGAGTATCATCAGAGGTGGTAGCTACATGGAGGCAACAGCTTCCAATAGACCTCTCCACAGATGTCCCTTGCACAGTCCCACCTTTGTGGCTGTATTTGCCTGGCTGGCCACAGATTCTCCATGTAAGCTTCAACCTATACTCCTGCACCAATGCATTGGGAGAATTGGTTAAAGACTCTCGTTGATCCTCCATCACAAGGCCTTCACTTCCCCAGCTCCTCCAGAAATTATGTTAAGATCTGATTCTTATTAACAATTAGTTCTTAACATTCAAAATGGTTCCATTGTCATGAATGAACCCTGGCTAATTTAGACTCAGAAGCGTAGTGTTTTCATCTCAGAAACGTAAAACATGTAGCAAGGCTTGGAGATGCGTGGCAGGTAGAGGTGGAAAGACAGCAAGAAATCTATTAGGTAAATCTAGGAAAATGGCCAAGACACCCTGGAGGTGGGAGAAAGAATGACCCATATTACGTTACAGAGAAAATATTGTTAAAAAACTTGCCTTCAATAATGTAAAAGTGAGATGTACCTCATGAATGTGTGGGCCTCCATCTGCACATATAAAGCTGGGCTTGCCAACTGACTTCTTATAGCTGTATGTGAAAGGTGTAGGGAGGCTAGAGATAGGATAGAGAAGTAACATTTCTGTTTGCAAGCAGAATGTGGAAGAAATATGGAAATGCCAGGGTTTATTCAGCTGGAAAATAAAATTATCTTTCATTCCAAATATTGCTGCCAATTAAAAATCCTCAAGGTGAAATGAGACCCTGGGACCAAAAATCAAGTCAAAGGTTTATCTCTGAGGAACCTTGTTAAGACTTGAGAGATTTAAGCCACTGTCAATCATATAACCCAAGCGATGTGTGGAAAAAACCACCCTGTCAACCCATAAAATTGTGACAAATAATAAGTCATCATGGTTTTAAAGTCTTGGGGTAATTTGTTGTGCAGCTCACATTCAAGAGTTATCTCTAATTAATTTCCCTAGAATAATACATGTTATACCAAAATCTACTTGATACATAAATCCAAACATGGGCAGCATGACTCTCTCTTTCCCTTTACTCTGGAGAAGTTAAATAATTTAGTTTTCATTAAGATATTACTTATATTCTAATTTGTAACCCAATTTCTTCTACCATTACCCTTTGCAGTTCTTGAAAATGATCTATTCCTTGCAGATAATGCATGCTTTTTCATTACAACGGAGGCTTTTTTAGTGTACCCAATGGTTGAAACATCATCATTGGACACACTAGTGTGAATTCAAACAACTGCTTGAAATTGAACAAATTGCCTAAATTCTCTGAGCCTCAGTTGCCTCATCTATATCATAATATGTGTTTTTCAGAGTGTTATAAAGAATAAATGAGGTTATTCCCAGCATAGAAGAATGCCTAATACATATCAACTCTTCATAGTTCTAAGACAATGCTTTACTCTCAAGAATGTTGGTCAAGTGAGATTAGACATCAAGCCAGGTCAAAAGAAGAGCTCAGTTCTGGCCTTAAATGAAAGTAGAAATGTGTGGTTGCAAATCTACTGCTGATCTTTCAAAAGCAATCCAGAGAGAACAAATAGATTATTCTCCCTTCCCTTGGACATCTAGCAAGAGAGATGTATTTTCTGTGGATGGTGGAAAGGCCAAGAGATTATCATTTGGGCTTACAGTGGTCTGGACTAAACATGTTGGTACATCCAATGATTATCTGTCCTGTCCTTGCCTAGGCTGATGTGAAAAACCACACAAAAAACGATTTTAAGAAAAATATTTCTTAATTGCCTCCCATCCATTTCCAATCTTTAATAATTTTTTTATTTTAAAAAATACAGTTTGCTTTTCTTATATCTTCACACTTTTAGATCCTTTTCCTTAGAAATGGATCAAAATATTAATATTTATTCATTTTGGATTATTCATTTCATGAATATGTATTAAATGCTTGCTATGTTCCTATCTCTATGTTAGATGTGGAGATACAACAGTGAACGAGAAAGACATGGTTTTTGTCCTCTGGGAACTTTCAGTTCAGTTAGAAATATACAATAGTGACCAGGAAATTATTATATAGTGTTATAAGTAATGCCAGAGAGGAACTATGTGTTGCCACTGAAGCTCAAAGAAAAGACATCTGTCCTTAATATGGGTATCAGGGAAATTAATACCCATATGAGAGCTAAAGAAGTACAAGGCAGGCAAAGAAGAGATGCAGTATTGGATGCACTGAAAAGGAAATGCAAAAGGAAACACCAGAGGAAAGGCAATATAGTGCATCAGACAAGTAGGGGAAGAGAGGAAGTCTGTGTGGCCAAAGAAGAAATTGCGGAGATACTCAGATGCTAAATCACAAACAGCCTATAAACCTTATTATGAAACCCCTACCTAGAGGGCAGTGGGGACTTCCTAATAGGTTTTGAAGAGGGATTTATATCTTTTTTTTTTTTTGCTGATTTTTATTTTTTTAGTATAACACAATTTATTTTTTAACATATGCAATTATTTTCCATCATTTACAATACAGTAGTTACAATGACACTCCAAACAGAAAAGCAAAGTAAAAAATCAAAACCCCAGCT
>NC_043709.1:27550764-27570239 GCF_006229205.1 Suricata suricatta | reverse complement strand
AAAAAAAAAACAGCATGTAATTTCTGTCCTTGATGGAATGTATTAAACAAGCAAACACCACCAACAAGCAAAACAAGTACTACAATGTAAAAATATTAAAAAGGGATTTATATCTTTAAATAAGCACTGTGGAGGGGTGGAGAATGATTTTCAAGGAGAAATGGGGAAAAAAATCGGAGGCTGAGAATTCTGCCAAGAACCTGTCTTGGGATCTAAGTGAGAGACCTATCCCTAGGGTGCAGTGAGCAAACAAGTGGAGGATGGGCTAGTGAATGAGTATAATGTAGACATTATAGAACCTGTTGCTTAATTAGACACGAGGCGTAACTGAAATAGAAAATTTTGAGGCATTTGCAACTATGCAAGTAGTGACATTCCTTCATGAGATAGAGAATATAGAAACAATAGAGGAGAAACAGGTGTCCAGGATATGGCAGTTAACTTACTTTTGAATCTAAGGACATCCAAGTTTGGGTGTCTGGCAGGTGATTGATTATCATTGTCTGGCTTTCACGGAGAGATTTGGCCACTAGAAGTGGAATATTTACTCAGTTATCCAGATGTTTTCTTCTGATGTGCATCCATTTCAAAACTGGCATTAAAGAGCTCAAGTTTAGATATTCAAATGAGCTGTTTTTCTCTTTTTGCAGGAGTTGTGGGATTCAAAGCCTGGACCACCGCATCAGATTTCCAGCTGATAAGAGCTGACATTTTACCTTATCACTTATGTGATCTGTGTATTTCTTAGGACAAGAACATACATAGAGATTTCAAACTAGTCCAAAAAAGTTTTCAAATATCATAGAGATTTTCAAACTAGTCCAAAAAATAAGCATATTTTTAAACTCTTAAGTATGATGAGTTTTAATTAATAGGTGAATGAATAGCTTAAGCAAGTAGATTCTCAACTGGCAAAACTTTTTGTTCATCATTGCTAATCATTCAATATTGAACCAATTTGTAATAACATTGTAGAAAATACAGATGGAAGGTTATCAGTGCTACCTAAAAGATACGAGTTATGTTTTCTTTTCATTTCTTTTATTTTAATGACTGAAGTCTTGCAATAATCAGGCTGGTAGTTTATTTTTCATGATGAGATTACTATGCACAAACTGCAGGTGAAGAAAATTGTCTGACTAGTAAATTTCTAGAGTAGAGATGCTTTTCATTAATGAGGAAGATAAAGAAATTCATTTATTATGTTTAAAATGATTAATTTCCAAAAATAGAAAGAGCGCCACCTCAGTAGAGGTAAAATGAGAAGCTTCTAGAAGCTTCTTTAAAGATAGGAGAAAAAAATTCACACATGTTCATGGTTAGAAGTCAAAGTTTTTGAGAAGGAGCCTTGGCCAGCAAAGTTCCAGAGATTTCAATGCTTCTGTTAGTTTTTTACAATTGACAAAAAAAAATTATCATCTTAGCAGATGTAGAAATTTAGACATATATAGCCTTTGATGTGAAATCCTGGAAGAGTTAAGTTCCACCCTAATGTAGTTATTAATATCATTGGATAAGGTCTATCAGTCAGCCCCCTGGAAAAGTCTGAAGGTGGCATTTGGAAAAGTAAGTGCCTTACGTCAAAATCTATCTTATTTGACTGCTAGCGCAGCAAGTATGAGAACATAGAAGTCATTCTTACAATTGATTAATCACAATCCTCTCCTTGAAAATTCATCTAGGTAAATTTCCAGAATTCTTTTAGATGAAAGCTATTTAACTAATGGGATGTTTACAACTATAGAAATATTTATGATCGTAGACTTGAAAAAAGAAAGGACAAAAATTGGAGAAAGAGAGAGGGATTAAGAAAATGGTGATGTCGGTGAAGTGAAATAAATTCATGAGACATGCATTCCTTGAGGCTTAGTTTACCTTTCCAAAAATATCAAGAGTGCTCCACATAATGACAGAACTCTTTTACGACTGTCGGTAGTGACTAAGTGCCTGCAACTATTGTATAGACGACCTTGTCTAAGAAGAAAAAACTCATGATCACATAAAATGTATAATTGTGTGCAAACTAGCTGGGAAATTGTAGGGAAATTATTTAACCTCTCTCAACCAATTTCCTCATTTTAAAAATGGAAAGTGTAAAGCTTGCATTTTCAGGGTTGCTATCAGTATTAAGTTATGCCATTCTGTCTACTCTACTTAAAGTGGGGCAGTGGGCTATGTTCCTGGCACAACTTAAAACCACCAAATAAACATGGCATGCATTACTCAATGGTAAATAATTGGAAACACATTTGATGCACATATCGGTGGAGTAAAATTCAAGAAGAAGGCCAAGACTACAAAAATATTCCAGACTTCCAGTGGCCTTGCTGGGTACATGCAACCCATTCCCCAAACTCTAGACAAATCATCTGACATTATTGTTCTTTTTTCAAGACAATTTTAGACAGGAAAAATGAGAAGTTTTGTTTTATGTGTATCTATCTAGTACACAGTAGGCCTTCCATAAATTGTTTTTAAAATAATAATAAAAGTTGAGTCATCAAGAGCTAAGTATTCACTACAGAATAAATATATATAATAAGTATATTCACTGTGTGTGAATTATCTCATTAAGGCTTCGCAATGCCCATGAAGTAGGTACAATTGTCATCCCTTACATGATAGACAAAAAAATTTTTTTGAAAAAAAAATTGCAAAATAATGTGTCTAAGTCCTGACAGCTAAGGAGTAGGAAAGTCAGAATTCAAACTCATGACATTTGATTATTATTTTTAATTAATGTTTATTTAGTTTTGAGAGAGACAGAATGCACAGAGAGAGAGAGGGAAACACAGAATCTGAAGCAGGCTACAGGCTCTGAGCTGTCAGCATAGAGTCTGATGTGGGACATGGAGCTCGAACTCATAAACCGTGAGATCATGACCTGAGCCGAAGTTGGCCACTTAATCAACTAAGCCACCTGGGTGTTCCCAGGCCATTTGATTTTTAAATTTGTGTACTTAGCAACGTGCTACACTAAAAAGCAAAATCACAGGTCCACAAAACTCCTAGATTCACATAGTGGCTTGAACACCTACAGGAACAAAGAAAACCCCAGAAACAGCAACACAGTGACCTTTGCAACCCAGAATTGGCCTGTGAGGACAACGCAAGCACACAGTCACTGCTAGGACTCCTTCCTGCTTCACCAAAGGTCCCATGTGGGAATATTTTTAAGCCTTCCCTGAATTTCTGTATGTGTGTATGTATGGATGGATGTATTTTGAGAGAGGGAGAGACACAGATGAAGAGGGAGGTAGAGAGAGAGAATCCCAAGCAGGCTTCATGCTCAGCCTGGAGCCTGATGTGGGTCTTGATCTCAGGACCATGAGCTCATGACCTGAGCTGAAATCTAGAGTCAAATGCTTAACCAACTGAGCCACCCAGGCACCCCTGCATTTGTATTTAAAGTACTCTGTCCTTAGAAGGCATATATGATTGGCCAAGTCCAAGTTACATGTGTAAATCTTGGCTTTGGGGATGCAGAAAGGTGGGGATGGGTTCATCCTTTGATACTCATTTGAAGGACGTTGAGTCATACCTTCCACTCAGTCACAAAATTTGGCTTATTTCTGTAAAATATGAAAGAACATCTGATGCTGAGCAGTTAGAGAAAATGTGTCCCCAGACTTTTTCACCTAATGTGATGAAAATGCTCTTTGTATACTAAACAGAGGCCTAGTGTTTCCCAAAAAAGACAATCCGAGTCTTGGGGCCAGTAGTGCCACATGATGCACAGGTGTCCTCCAGGTCTGCTCTATCCCCCGTGAGTGTTCTGCAACCGCTAGACCTGTCTTTTCCAAAGTAGTAGCCGCTAATCACATGAGGCTAGTTTGTACCATTTTAAATAAGGCTAGTATGACTCAAGATGAACTATAAGTATGAAATATATAGTGGATTTTAAAGACACATGTGTTAAAATGTGAATATTTTAGGTGTATTTGATTTTAACCAAGTGAAGTATATTATTTATTATTTATTGAATTTTACCTTTTTAAACTTTTTTAATGTGAGTACTTAAAATTTAAAAAATAACATATGTGGGGTGCCTGGGTGGCTCAGTCGGTTAAGCCTCCGACTTCGGCTCAGGTCAGATCTCACATTCGTGGGTTCGAGCCCCGTGTCAGGCTCTGTGCTGACAGCTAGCTCAGAGCCTGGAGCCTGCTTCCAGTTCTGTGTCTCCTTCTCTCTCTGCCCCTCCCCCTCTCATGCTGTCTCTCTCTGTATCAAAAATAAATAAAACATTAAAAAAAATTTTTTAAAAATAACATATGTGGGTCACATAATATTTATATTGGGCAGACTTGCTTCAGACTAAATGGAATTGTTAATATAAGCACTAACAGTAGCTTGGCCTCAACACTATATTTGGAAAAATAGGTAGGAAAATATGGAAATTACTTAGAATATATATACTTATATTCTACATGTATCAATGGACATGGTGGAGTGCCTGGTTTAAATTAACATTCCCACAAAGGATGACTATGTATAAAATGCATTTAAAAAAACAGATTGAAAGCATCAGTGAAAAATTAAACTTGCAGTGACGTGAAAAGCTAAGATGTTAGAGAGAAGTAAAATGCATTGAGATGATCTTAATATTCTCCTGGCAATTTTCCCTCAAGCGATTGCCAGCTCCCAAATTGGAAGTGTGCAGAATGAGACGCTGAGGAAAAAAGCAGAAATCAGCTGCTAAGAAGGCAGAGGATACATTGGAGTCACCATTCTGTGCATCAGATCCGCAGAACTTATACATCTGATAACTAGAAGTTTGAACTCTGGTTAATCCTTCCCATTTCTCCCAAGTCCTAGCCCTTGCCAAGCACCAATCTAGTCTTTGTTTCTGTGAGTCTGGCTTTATTTAAATACTACATATAAACAAGTCCATTAAGAATTTTTCTTTCTATTTCACTTAACAAAATGGCCTCAAGGTTCATCCATATTATCACAAAGGGTAAGATTTCCTTTTTTTCTTTTTACAGCTTAATTTAATGCATTTCATCCGTCAGTGGACTCTTCAGTTTGTTTCATATGTTGTCCATTGTGAATAATGCTACAGTGAATATAGGGGTGAAAATATCTCTTCAAGACAATAATTTCCTTTGAGGGCCTTCCTTTTAGTATTTTCTTGTAGTTAAGATGCAGTATTGAATTATTGCAGTTTTTGCATGTCTGAAAGGGTCATCACTTTATGTTTGAAAATTATTTTTTTCTGAATTAAGAATTCTAGTCTAATAGTTTCTATTTACCAGTACATCAAAGTATATTCAATTGCTCCACTGTCTTCTGGCTTCATATTTCCTAGAAAACTCTGCTGACTTCCTTACTTTTGTTCCTCCACATGTCTTTTTTCCTCCAGCTTCTTTTAAAATTTTCTTTTTATTACTGTTAATAAGCAGAATTGATCATTGATTATTATATGTTATATGCAGTATTGATAAAATTGATTAGTGTATGTCTTGATGTTTTCATCATGTTTCTTGCACTTCTAGTAACTCAAATTTTATAGTTTTCATCAACTTTGGAAAATTTTTGGCCATCATTTTTTCACAAATTTCTCCTTTTAGATACCTCTAACTTCTGCTGCCACAAAAAAAGGAGTTGTGTTCATTTTCCAATTTGAATAAAATAAAATTTTAAAACAAAAATGAAAAATGAAGGGAACAGGACCCCTTCTTTCCTAGTTCTTTCTTGAAAGCCAGACAAATTCCAGTCCCTACCACTCCCATTCTCCTGCCCAGGGGACCCAGACTCCTGGGTCACCTTGATGACCTTATAATAATTTAGAAGATCTAGATTCTTATGGTGGATTTCCACTTAAAAGTAATTATTAGTTATTTAATTTCTCTGAGTTTCACTTTCTATCTCTAAAAGAGACAGTTGGGAAAACTGATGTTTTCCATCTTAGGCCCAAATAAAGTTCTATCCTGATGTCAATTTACCTAAACTTGAAACAATGTTTTTCTTCTTCTTGTTGTTTTTAATCATTGACTAACACTCTTAGAAGTCTTCTCTGAACAGTGGATTTCAGTGGTTATAATGGATTTCTAGTTATTGTTTTAGTCTGGAGCCAATGTCCAATAATTCCCTGAGGTCTATGTGGATCCTGTTTCCTAGTGTGTAGTTTCCTAAATAAGTATTTATTCCTTTGGTTAAGGCTACTTCCACAGACATACTTGTGGTGTTATTTTAAAGTTCTTCCTGGGGCGCCTGGGTGGCTCAGAAGGTTAAGCCTCCGGCTTCGGCTCAGGTCAGATCTCATGTTCGTGGGTTCAAGCCCCACGTCAGGCTCTGTGCTGACAGCTAGCTCAGAGCCTGGAGCCTGCTTCGGATTCTGTGTCTCCTTCTCTCTCTGCCCCTCCCCCTCTCATGTTCTGTCTCTCTCTGTATCAAAAATAAATAAAAACATTAAAAAAAAAAGTTTAAAGTTCTTCCTGAAGAATGCCCACTCAAACCTTAATCTGAGACTCAGGTCATAGATTTGAGGAAGAGCCATGATTCTCTAAAATGGTGACTTAAGTCAAGCCTCTCCATCCATTTTACATGTCAAGTAGGACCTTAGTAGGCTATCCACACATTTAGCTCTGGGGCACGTCATAATCATAAATCATCAATAAATCTCTCTGAGTACCCTCTTCAGACTGCTACAAAGGCTCTAATGATTATTACAGAAAATGTGCCCAACTTGCCTTAGCTAGTTAAACACCATGCCATGGTCTTAGTCCTCTCATAATCTTCCTGTCTGCAAGAGAATTAGGGACCTTATTTTAATTGTAGAGTCTCTTGTCTCCCACCTGCATGGTGAGGCTTCCTTTACCAGTGTAGATCTCAATGTCATGGCAAAGGAAGCAATCTGGACCCTTGACCAGAACATAAGTGGTAGGCACATAGTAATTCAAGAATGATAAATCTATTCTAACAATTCTGTTTCTCAACATCTTTGTGTTTTATCTGATACACTATACCAGAGAAAGGTCTGTAATTTTAACTTCATTCATGGTAAACCATCATTGAATCATGGTTTCTATCAGTTAGAGCCATAGCATTGAATTCAGATTCTCTAATGAATTTATCAGCTATCAATATGTTCACATAGACCCTTTGTTGAGAATCCTGGACATTCCCAGAGTCATTACTGAAATTTTTACCAATAAAATTTAGCAAGCTCTGAAAGTCTTTTGTATATAGGCCTTCATTCAGTGTTTAAATTTGAAATTTGTCTTTCAGGTCATACTGATATTTCCTTCCAATTAAAATAAGATCCACATAAAAACAAGGCTTTTGTCTGCTCTATTCATTGCTGCATGAATGTGGCATTTAATGAATATTTAGTGAATGAAATAATGAATGAATATTTTGAGTTGTAGATCTGGGAATAATGGAAGGTAGTAAAACAAAAGGAGAATTGACTCCTTGTACAGCTACAAGTCTCCTGGGGAGAGACAGTGCAATGTGTTAGCACTTTGAAAAACTTATATGCTGAATTCTCTCTGCGTTAAATCCTAGTTGACACCTAGGATATGTATAACATGGCTTTTCTTATTACCAAAGATTACTGAGTCATTATATTCATTAGCTTCAATCCCAATGGCTTTGCTCTCTGAAGTAGATTAAGTAATAATTTTCTCAATAATATATAACATTATACGTTTTTAAATAAGTGCTATATTGGCATTCAAAGAAATAGCTCTAAACATTGGAATGGCTTATTTTCAAGCAGGAGACTTTCAGTTGAAAGTCTCCTTAAACAAGTTTTCTGATACATAATTCAAAATGATGAATAGTGTACATTGGCCAATACTGTACATTGTACAGTTCTTTCTGTTATGTATTAAGATGATCCTTTTAGACCTTTTTTCCTGTCCTGCAAGATGTTCTGATCTTTTGCAAAGCAAAGATCTGAAAAAAGTAAACCTTGACCCAACTGAGTCAATTGCAGTATATCTTATAACTTCTTAGATGAAAGAAGGTGGAATGTAAAAATTTTTCTTCATGGCTCTTTTAAGAAATTAAATAGAAACTGAACTGTAAAGAATAATGCTTTCATGGTCCCTTTTCCTACAAAATAGCAGCGTACACAGTTGAACTAGGAAAAGACTAACAAACCAGAATTAGACCAATCTCTTACACTTTTGTTCGACAGGTTGCCTAGGCTTGTCCTAGCTATTTAGTGGTAAAGAAGAATTAAGCTTTAATTTAACTTCATCTGAGACCAAAAAAAAAAGCATGCCAGTTCCCTAGACTACCATTCTTGACTTGCATCAATTAGGTATGAGAAGTTCTATTGTAAACTTAGTACTTCCCCGCTGAAGACTCTCTCTGGAAACTCCCCTGTTTAGGAGACGATAGTATCTTCAAAAGCACCACCCCTCCATGAAATTCCTTTTCCAATCTGGACAATCTTCCCTGTGATTTTTCCTTGGCTAAATTGCTTTTAATTGCATTCCTGTTTGCTTTTCTTCTCATCTTCTGAATTAAATTTAGCATTAATATGATGTGTCCCAGCAAGCCATGCAGTTTTATTACTTTCCCAATCTGGATTTTTTTTAACAGAGAGAAATTTTAATGGCCTGTATTTCTTCCTACCTTCATCCTCATCAATGAACATTTCAAACCTGGCTTGAATACATAAAACAGAATAGTGTGTGAACATGCAGAAAAGTTTCCCAAAGTAGCTAAAGGTCAAAATATTCAAAGCTGATGTTAAAATAAAAGGTACTTCTCAAAACTGGTGATACTTGAAGAAATAAAAAGTATTTTGAACATTCAAAACAAGCAATTAATTTGGAATATTCAATGCAAGTTAGGTCAAGTTTTGGGAGGGAAGTGGGGTATATTAGTTTTCTATCTCTATGTAACATAGTACTAAAAATTTAGCAGATTAAAATGACACCTGTTTATTAGCCCACAGTTTTGTAGTTCAGAAGTAGGACATGACATTGCTGGTTCTCTTTCCAGGGTATCACAAAGCTAAAGTCATGATGTTACAGGCTGATTTCTTATCTCAAGGGTCTGAGAAAAGCCGCCTACAAGTGCATTCCTCTTGTTGACAAAATTCAGTTTCTCCCATTTGTAAGACTCAGGTCCGTGTTTTCTTACTAGCTGTCATTCAAGGCCGCTTATGGTTGATAGAAGCCTCACACATTTATTCTTTGCTATGTAGTCCCTTCTATTTTTAAGTCAGAAACTGTCTGTTGAACATTTCTTATGATATGAATCTCTTACTTCCTCCAATTCCACCCTCGAGACCCAGAGTTAAAAGGCCAATGTGACCAGATAAGGTACACCTGGGTAATCTCCCTATTTTAAGATCAGCTAATTTCAGGACTTAATTACATCTGCAAAACCCCATTTGCCATATAATGTAACATAATTATGGGAATGATTTCTGCAAATAATGCAGCTTCTACCCAAGCTAAAGATAGAGGGTCATCGAAATTGTTCCTTAGAATTCTACCTAGCACAGAGGGAAAAACATAAATCTGACAAAGCCCACTAAAAAGTTCCCCATTTAGTTAGTTTTCTTTAAGCAATGCCAAAGTGATTATTTAAAGTAATTAAGGGATTATTGGATAATATGGAAATTTACTTGGCTATTTAATAATAAAATTTTCGTTTTCGTTTTTAATGTAACGAGAGTAGAGATCAAAGCCATAAAAATACTTAAAGATATGTTGCCACATGGTTCTCAGGAATCAACTTATCAATTTTTTTTCTTATAAAATGTTTCAATATATTTAAGCCACACTAGCTTCAACCGTCGCATATAGAAATAGAGACCTTGACAGGTAAGTAGCTAATGAATGCAATAGAATTTTCAGCAACTTGTCATTTGCTGTCATCCCTGTCGCCACTTCTGCACCCCAGGGAATCAGCTATTTGAAGAAGGGTCCTGAAACGGTGCTGGAGCTTGTGTATGGAATGACACCATCTTGATTCAGTGCTAAATATGCTGGAAAAGAGTAAATAGTCAAAAGCAGCTCGTCATTCAAAATAATACATTTGAAAACGATAGCCACGTACAGTAAGTGCAATCACATTAATCAAGATATACGAACACACTGCTCTAACACCGTAATATTCATTTGAGAGGATAAGAAAATTATTTACAAATTTAAAAATGCCAATGTTTAAATTTCTAATTTTATTTAACAAAATTTACCCCACCAGCTACATTTTTCATCGTTTGACTTTGACAGTTCAATGAGAAAGTATTTCAGTCCTTTACAAATCAAGACTTTCTATGTGAATATTTTGAAAGCTCCCTCTTATGTCCAAATTCATTTGAATTCCTCCATCATGATATCAAACTGAAATTCCGCATTCAGCTAAAACAACATAGGCATCGCAACAGGCAAATGCCACGACCGAAATGAAACTAAACAATTCTTTATTAGACATCCTCTTACGTTTCTCAGTGTGCCTATGTAAAGAATTGCTAATGCAAGGGTTTGTCTTACAGATTGTTAGGAACTAACAAAGTAGCAAAATATGTTTATAGTGTGTCCTGAATTTAAAAACATTTTCTCCTTGGAGTCAAAAATTGAGATTTTCTTCCTTGAACTCATAAGAAGCTGTTCAATATCTGGGTTTACTGATACTTAGAACTCAGTCCAGGTACTATAAAAATAACTGCCACTGACTGACTATTATTACGTCCAAGAGACTGCTCAAAGCTTTCCTTCTGAAAACCACAAAAGTTACCATTCTGACATTGCAGGTGGAAAACTGAGATCAGAAGCATTTAGTAATTTACCCAAAGTAATAAGTAGCAGAGTGAAAATTATTTGAATTCAGGACTCTTCAAATCCTTACAGCTAACCTGTTAGGCCTAAAGTCGAAGAAAAAATAAAAGTCAACTGGTCTACCTCAATATGATAGTCATCATTCTGTTTTAGCATTTTAAGCTTCTCACTCACCATGCAGTGTCCATTTGTACCACATTTTTTCTTTGTCAATAATATTTGGGGTTGGTTTTATAGCTACTAAGTACAGTATATTTTAGATTTAATCACAAAAAACTCTCCCTTTCTAGAGTAATCAACATAGGAGAATTGCTCCTTAAAACAAGATTAAAGCACTCTACAAGGAAGGTGCACACCAATTAGTGTCTATGGCAGTTGGATGTGATGCAAAGAGAATGGTGGACGTGAAGAAAGATCTGGAAACAATCTGTGTGATGTGTGAAGGTTACCGTAAAAGAATCAGATGGTACTGGAGTCTCTCCAGGGACAAGGAGACATTCCTGAGAATGCAGATAGTGAGGATGACTCTTACCAGGTAAAATGCTTGTTAAAGGAAGGTCACGGTGGAAAGACTACAAAAGTGGCTGAACCCAGGAAGGGAGCTGGAAGGAAATTTGAGGTTTTGAAAAGTTTGAGCCTAGAACAAATCGTTTAAAATAACTGTCAATATATTAAAAGGGGTCAGTAATAAGTTTGTCAAATGCTATCAGATAAATGTGTGAATGAGTGGTACATACTCCCCATGCTGTCCAGATAGCCCTGAACCATCAACAACCATCAAGACCGAGAACTGGACTTCATGAGTTAGGAGACAGTCTGAAGGAGGCAAATTCACATTTCTACTCTTATTTCTGTCTGAATCTGCAAACATTTTGTAAGATCTGATTTATCAACCAACTATGTATAAATTATGGTATGATGATGACTTTCTATGCAATACAAAGGATAAGGAGGGTTTTATTAATAGTAAAAGATCCCCACTCAGGTTGAATTGTTAAGCACAAACTGAAATATGTGCTATGTGAATAAATAGAGATTTTTCAGCATACTCTATCTGTTATAATTTAAGAAAAGTCCCAGATCTCTATATAATAATGAAACTTTTTGTCTATAACTATATGTTACATTAGAGGCAGAAGATCCAGCAAAATGTTTTCAACTGCCAGTTGTCCTGCCTTTATTCACTGAATTTCAATGAAAAACACAGAAATGTCAACTAGAAAGTTAAGAAAATAGCATATGGACAATTCTTTCAAAGAAATATATTAAGTCAATAAGATTAGATAACATTTTAAAGATGAATTAGACTCGGTGTTGGCAATGATGCAGTGAAATGTATGGTGACATATTATCATACATTGTTGTTAGAAGTATTTTTCAGCTTAATGACATATAAAACATGGAAGAGTTGTGTGAGTTTTACCCCAGCAGCGGAATCCTAGAAAAATATTGGCACGTGGGCACTTAGATATAATGCATACAAGGAAGATTATTGAAGCACTGTTTGTAACTGAGAAAAATTTGTAAGATTTTATCAAAAGAACAAGTATTTAAAAGTACTCTGTACCTATACAGGCAAATGTCTTGTGGTCATAAAAACTTAAGTACTTTGCAATCATTGGAGGAGGTACACCTATTGGTACTGACATGAAAAGTTTTTCCAGTGTATGTTGAATAAATAAAAGCAAGATACCAAAAAGTGTGGATAGCATGATCTCATTTGCTTAAATATTGCAGCCACATTGATTTGCAAATATAGAGAATAAAACAGCAAGAATGACACTAAACAGGAAACAATGGTCATCTCTGATGTGTATTTAGAAAGGATAGAAAGGAAGATGAAAATTTTCACTTTTCATCTGATACACTCTTATACTACTTAGCATTTTACAACTAGAATGTGCCTTTTGCAAGTTTTAAAATAATCTATGGTTTCTATATAGAGTTTCTAACTGTAAATGGTAAAGTTTATAGATTTAATAGTGCCATGTAACTGATTTCATCAGGCTTTATGATTAGGAACCAATATTTTAACATCAGTGATATAGCTGTTTTACTAACCTCCCTCAGTCATTGTTTATGTGAAAAACTAATTTGACTGGTCAATTATATAATTTTTTTCAAAGAGAATAATTGTTTTATTGATTTGTATTCCTCAAAAATCATGATGATTCTAATAAGCAATATGTAGGGGCACCGGATTGGCTCAGTCAGTTGAGCGTCCGGCCTCAGCTCAGGCCATGATCTCGCAGTTCATGGGTTCAAGCCCTGCATCAGTCTCTGTGCTGACAGTTAGCTCAGAGCCTGGAGCCTGTCTTCGGATTTTGTGTCTCCCTCTGTCTCTGATCCTCCCCTGCTCATGCTCACTCTCTCTCTCTCTCTCTCTCAAAAATAAATAAAACATTAAAAAAACAAACAAGCAATATGTATAGTTTGACTATATTCATGTTGCTGTAGGTAAAATTTTTAATTCTAAATACAAACAGTACATTTGAATATAACCACAGTTATTTGGGTGGTATTAAAAAAAAGCCATAATGAAATTACCCTTTAATGCAAGATCAAGCAATTATTTAGTGAAACAATCAAACCATACGTGTTTAGACTTTAGTTCTATCTTACAAAGTATTTGCATTAGCCTGTTACAACATGTGTTTCATAAGATAATCACTGCCATTTACGCAGAAGTAATATTCTAGCCAGGAATATTGTAGACACTGAATAAATATGTCCTAACTTCTTCATTTTTATTGACCATCTAAAGAACACTGCCTTTTGACAACCTTTGTATTCATGAAAAGTCTACGTTATTAGAGAAAGAAAAAGTGTGATGTTCAAAATAATACAAATAAAAGACTGTGCCTGTGTTTAGATATAGGACCATAGAAACGGTGACTTAGATGATTTATTCTGGCCTCATTTAACCACATCTCTCATAAGCATGACTTGAAGCTCGACAAGTAACAACTAAGCAGAACAGCAGCGTTTTGTGTTTCTTTTCTGCTCATGACTCTCAATTTTTCAATGACTTTCCATTGTTATCAATAAAGGTAAAAATCCTTGGCATATAAAGAAAAAATGCAACACCCAAACCTATTCCTATCCTACTCTACATGCCTTGAATGATAAAAGGTGAGTTTGGTGAACGTATTCAGAATTTTACTGTCAGAAAATCGGGAAAGAAGTCTTTGGTTTGGGTTCTGTTTTTAACCCCGGCATACATGTACATCTATGTCATTTAATAAATATTATTTCATTTTTAACTTCCTTCTGAGTCCTCATCTCGCCCTGCCCCACTGATTTTAGATGTGTTTTTCTCTCTTCTTGAAATCCACCTCCTGGGTGCCTGGGTGGCTCAGCTGGTTGAGTGGATGACTTCAGCTCAGGTCATGATCTCATGGTTCGTGAGTTCAAGCCCTGCATCAGGCTCTAGAGCCTGCTTTTGATTCTGTGTCTCCCTCTGTCTCTGCCCCTCCCCCACCCCTCACTGTTTCTTACTCTCTCTTTCTCTGTGTCTCTCTCCCTCTCATAAATAAACATTAATTTAAAAAAAAAGAAGAAATCCATCTTCTTGATCCATCTCACCATACGTCACCCTATCCAGGATATTCTTCATCTTACCCTTTGCTGGCTGACTCCAATTATTCAATACATAGCTGCTGGCACCAGCTCTGCTAGGAAGACTTGCCTGATATCATCCTCTTGTGTTTGATGTCCTTTCTCTGTGCTCCATGAGTGTCATGAACATAGATCTATTCTTGCAAGTATTTACCATTTATTTATGTGCTTCTCTCCTCACTAAACATGAGCTGATTTATTGAATGAATGAATGCATGGACATATGAATGAGTGAATAAATGAGTGGAAGAATATTTACCTCAACTTTTTGTCTATTTCAAGTTCTTAAAAAGAATCATTTCTAAAATCTTTATATGCATGTAATATATACTGTTCATATGATACAGTGCTAGCTGGTGAACTAAAGAATCAAAGAGAATAAATTATGTTCTAGGAGAAGGCCATTAATTTATCTTTTTGAAAATACCATTGATGAGACCAAAATCGCCAAAAGGAAGAGTGACACTGAACAATGCTTGCCACTAAGCAGTCTTTATTTAATTGGCATTTAAGGCATTTTCAAAGGATGCTTGGTCAAAGAGATGTATCGTAGCCTTATGCTGAGCACTATTTAATTATTTCAGTCCTCATCTGTCACATTAGCACCCTCCTGTCTTATTTTTGGTGCCCCCAAAGCAATGCAGTTGATGGGTTATGGAAAATAAATCTAGTGTGGAAACACTGATAATTTGCTCAAGGTCAAAAAAAAAAAAAAGACCAGGCAAGAGTAATTTGCAACTACTAAATTGCTCAATGTAGTGCTCTGGCCTGACGCTCTGTAATGGGAGGGGGACTTGACAAGAGTCAAGACTCTTTAGAGAAATATGCAAATCAAAAATTTGCCATCTTTCTAAATCCTTTTAATCCATCAGTTAATCTCAACAATGACCTACTTTTCAGAACATTGAATATGCCTGGCTACCTAATCACATTATCTCACTTCTCTTCTGCAAACTTTGAAGTGGGAAAGATATATGTGTAAATGAAAGCATTGATAAAGCACAGCTGTCTGTCATATTTCCAATCTTCTCAGAAAAACAAGTGATTTATAGCGTGATGAGATCAAATCTTCCTCCATGGCATGCTAATGGCTATATTTTAAAACACAGTTAGCGGAACTCATGCAATAGCCCAGAGTGAATGACATTAACGTCAGATCTTTGAACAAATCTAGTTAATGTGAAAGCAGAAAAGAAAGATGATCTCATTTTAGAAACAACAATAAGAATGATGCTGTTTACTAAGGGATTGAGACTATGAGAGTTTAGTGTTATATCTTTGAGCTTGCCTTTTATTAGCTAGCTTTCCACTGTAAAATACATTAAAAATTCATTTATGGAGAATATAGCTCAGAACTGTTATAAAGTGGGTGCTTTTCTGAGAAAGAATCATGACATAGTTAATCTGCTCCTGCCTTTACATCCAGAAGCATTATTTGAAAGCCCACTAAGTCACTACTACTATGCAAGGAGCTATGAAGAGACTACAGAGATAAGAAAAAACATATCTTGCCCATAAGCATTGGTAGGTGGGGAATCCAAGATATATATAAATACAGCTTTTTAACATATATGTATGTTAAATATAAACATATACATCTTATTAAAAAGATACCTGATGATAAATGTCTTAGTTCAAGTTCCTTGGAAGCAGAAACTAATATACTGATTTTTAATCAATATAATTTATTGAGGACCTCTTTTAGAAGAAAGAAGGTGATTGGGGAGGCTGGGCGGCTCAGTTGGTTAAGCTTCCAACTTTGGCTTAGGTTATGATCTCAGTTTGTGAGTTTGAGCCCCACATCTGGCTCTGTACTGATAGCTTGGAGCCTGCTTCGAATTGTGTCTCCCTCCCTCCTTCTCTACCTGCCTTGACTCACACTCTCTTTCTCTCAAAAAATAAATAAATATTTGAAAAATAAAAGAAGAAGGAAGGTGATGGAAGGAGGAAAAGAAAACAAGCATATAGTTTTAGATAGAGACAGACTCGTTTCAGTCTGATCACATGGGCACATTTTGGAAGATGACATTGCAGAATTTTTCCCCACTTTGAGGGAGAACTTTTATATCCCATGCTAGTCAGTCATGGGCCAAGGTCTGCCTCTAGATATGTAGGGGATGGGGCAGCAGTGCCTCCTGGGTAAAATAACTCCCATTTGTCTAAAGGCAAATCTCTAGCAAAGTGGACAGCTGTGAGTTGTCATCAGTCAACACATTAGTAGAGAAAAGGTGTATTGTCATTAGGGCAGCATCATGGTGGGTCAGCAACATAGTATCATAATGTTTAAGTATTATTAATTGTACATCATAGTTTTTAAGTTCCAGGGTATCAAGAAAAATCATCATTTAAATACTGTTTATCTCTTTATGAGGAACAGATTAGTCTTGATTCAGTTTTACACACATAGTTGTATCATGTTTGGTGGAATCATGATCTCACTATTGTCTTTACTTGGAGATTAGGCATGGTTTATAAGGAGATGTGCCAAGTTGACGAAGAGTGGGTTTGTGATGGGTAATTTTATGTGTCAGTGTGACTAGACACGGGGTACCCAGATCAAACATTTCTAGGTGTGTCTGTGAGTGTGTTCCTGGATAAGTTAGGATTTGACTTGACAGACTGAGTAAATTAGATTGCCCTCCCCATTGTTGATAGGCATCACTCAGTCTGTCGAAGGCATGGGTAAAACAAAAGAAAAAGGAAGTTTCACTCCTTTTTCCCTTGTCTCGTTGTTTGAATTGAACCATCTCATCTCATCTTCTCTGGCTCTCAAACTAAGATTGTACCATCATCTGCTCTGGTTCTCAGCCTTCGGACTCAGAGTGAATCATACCGCTGGCTTTCTTGGGTGTTTGGCTTGCAGGTGAACATCATGGGACTACTCAGTCTCCAGAAACCTGTGAGCTAATTTCATATTTTCTTATTTAATAATAATGGAAATTATTATTACTATTATTATTATTATATTCTACTTGTATATGTATTAATTTTCTCTGAGGAACATATGCATATGTGTATGTATTATAGTTTCTCTGAGGAACTGTAATACATCTGTGACTATTTACCTTACACAGCAAAAGGGAGTTTGTAGCTGTGATTAAATCAGTGGTCTTAAAACAGGCAAATTATCTTGGATTATCCAGATGGGCACTGTGCAATACAAAAATCCTTACAAGTTGAAAGAGGAAGGCAGAAGAGTGAGAATCAGAAAAGGAGATATAATGAAAACAGATCTCAGTACTTTTCAGATTTTTCAGATGAGGGGGTCATTAAGCAAGGAATGCAAACAGTCTCTGGAAGCTAACAAGAAGTCTCTAGGAGCTACATAACAAGAAGATGGAGTCTTCCTTATAGCTTCTAGAAGGAAAATAGCCCTGTGTCACCCTACTGACTTTAGCCTCAGATCCATTCCCAAATTTTGATCTCTAGGTCATAAAAGAAAGAGATTTGTGCTATTTTAAAGCCCCAGAATTTTGGTGATTTGGTACAGGAATAGGTATGTTGTGATTTCTACACTAGAAAGAATCTGATGTAATCCACCTGCCAACATATGGTTGCCCCATTTAAGATCCAGCTTTAGTCTTTGTTCCTGTCAGATCAGACATTCAGTTGCAGCAATCATTAGAACAGCCTTGGTGATAAGGAACCCAAGCTGTTGAGTCAATGCATAGCCTCTATCTCTACCACCATGGTTATAAAATTCATGAGCCCATTTTGCTAGCACTGAGATGTCTGAAGACAGAAGCTCATTGACATCAATTAGTTGATCACTCTCTCCAGTTGGTGATTTAGTGCCTTTTCTAAATCTCCGTGTAGTGATGTATTGCTTCTTCTACAATGGTAATCGCCAATGGTGCTAATACTTTGTGTCCATTCCCATAAATTTATACACGTCTCTTCCTCAAACCCCCCCTCCCCAAACTTTAAGCCTCACTCATTAGAGGCCTTTGACCAATCAGCTAAGTAATTCATTACTGCTCATAAATATAGCATACTCTTTAAAAAAAAGCCACTTCTACTCCACATAAAGTGGATGGTCAGATGTACTTCCCAACACTCTCCCAATTGGTAGGCTTTTACAACTGTATTCTAGGATCATCCCTCACTTGGCCTTTGTTTCAAGAACAACCAATTTCTATCTTTTACCCATAACTCATGTTGGTCCACTCTTGATCTCAGTTTTGGCTTTTTCCTCCTTTGTCAGCTAGCCATGGTTTGTAAAGCTATGGTTGTGAGCTGAGGGAGTGGCATCATGCAATAATTGGTGACAGGAATTTGGGGGCCGCCTGTTTGTGTATATACATTACTATAATTTCTGGTCTGCCGAGTTCCAATCCTTGCTGTACAATATCCATCTTAAGATAAATTGCTGATCAGCTTACCTTATCTGACAGCTTGATAGGTCTCATAATAACCAGGACATAAAGGTTACTTGATTTTCCACAGTCAGGCATTTGGCTTTTACTATGGCTCTGTAGCATGTCATGAGCTATTTTTCAAATGATATATAAGTTCTCTGCTGCAGATAGCACAGCCTAGGTTCATAATGTTTGACTTCCGTGCTGTGATTCTCCTACTGGTCTTGCCAGGGGCTCTATTTGTCATCTTTCTCTACCATAGTTACCCCTATGACCATGGTACTGCCAGATCATATGCTTCAAATGGCATGGCTGCTTATATTTATTATACTGGCCCTACTCGCTCTGACTTGACTTGGAATAAACAGTCTTACATATAATCCAATACTTGTAGCAGAGCAGTATATGCAAGATTGAAATATGTTGTCTACCAATGGAAATCAATACCAATGGGCCAAAGTTTTAGGAGAAAAAGGGTATTAGTATATTTGCAAAATTTCTTTCCCAGGATGTTTATCAATTACAAAGAGAAATATAGTAACTTTATAGTGGAAAACTGAGTAGACACCACTTTCACCAAATGATCAAGATTAATCTAGTAGCGGTAAGACATATTGAAATCTTGGACTCCCTGACATCATGCACTGAGAAGGACACAACACTTCTGTGGCATGCTTGCTAAAAATTGTACAACCTCAATCTGATGATGAGAAAACATCAGACCAATCCAAATATTTTACAAAATAACTGA
>NC_043709.1:27548662-27550664 GCF_006229205.1 Suricata suricatta | reverse complement strand
TGATGCTCATCAAAGAGTCAATGTCATGAAAGACCAGGAAAAATATAAATAAAATATAAATATAAAGTAAAATATGGTAAAAATATAAATATAAATATCACAAACTAGAAGAGACTATGGAGACATGATAACTGACTGCAGTATGAGATCCTGAAAAGTATCCTGGAAGAGTAAAAGAAACATTGGGGAAAAAAACTGGTGCAATTCAAGGAAGGTTCAAGTTTAATTAATAATATTCTACCAGTGTTAATTTCCTGGTTTGATAATTGCACGGTGGTTGTGACAGTTATCATTAGAGGAGTAAGACTATGGAGTACATGTGAATTCCCTGTAATACTGCTGTAGCTTTTGTTGTAAATCTAAAAATATTTCAAAATAAAAGGTAAATATGTATATGAAATAAAGTAACTGGATTAAATACTCCATTTTTTTTTAATTTAAATCCAATTTAGTTAATATAGAGTGTAATAATGAGTTTAAGAGTAGAATTTAGTGATTCATCACTTATATATAACACCCAGTGCTCATCCCAATAAGTGCTCTCCTTAATACCCATCACCCATTTAGCCCATCCCCCAAAACACCTCACCAGCAACGCTCAGTTTGCTCTCTTGTATTTAAGAGTCTCTATGTTTTGTCTCCCTCTCTGTGTTTATCTTTTTTTTGCTCCCCTTCCCCTATGTTCATCTGCTTTCTTTCTTAAATTTCATACATGAGTGAAATAATATGATATTTGTCTTTTTCTCACTGAGTAATTTCACTTAGCATAATACACTCTAGTTCCAGCCACACTGTCACAAATGGTAAGATTTAATTCCTTTTGATCACCATAAATATTCCATTTTTTAAAATCCAAATTGGATAAAAAGCAAACCTAACTACATACTGTTTACTAGAAGCACATTTTAAATATAACATGTAAGCAGGTTGAAATTAAGATAATGCAACCATTAGCACAAGTTAGCTAGTGTAGCTAAACTAATATCAGACAAAAATATGATAAGGAATATTGGCAGAGATAAAAAAAGATATTTCATTACAATGAAAGGGTCAATTCATCAATAAGTCACAAAAATCCTAAATTTGCAGGTCTTAATAAAAGAGCAGCAAAATATATGAAGCAAAAATTGAGAGAAGTAACAGAAGAGTTAAAAAATCCAGTTATAATCGGAGATTTTAATAACTCTAAGTAATATTTAGGAAAAAAGTGGTCCGGTATACCAGTGAAAATACAACCTTCTTTTTAAAAAGTGCCCTAAATGACATTTTTAGAATACAATGCACTACAACTGAGGGTATTAAATTAGGATTAAAATCTTAAAATAGGGAAATCTTAAAAGAACTGACCATAGATCTTTTACATTAAGATAAAGACTTGCATTTAACTCCAATGACAATGAGAAGATATTAAAGAATTTTAGCAGGGATGTGAATGATATAAATGAATTCTATATTGCCTATTTCCCAAAAACCAGTCCAAATATCATCATGTAAGTGTTAAGCAATACATTTAAGTGGGTTTCAGTCATGAAAAAGATTCTAAAATCAAAATAAGAAAGTAGATCATCAATACCAAATCATTTTAACATGTAAAAGTAAAACTTCCAGAATTAAGGAAGGAGATTTTTGCTAATGCATAGGTCCATGAAGCCAACTATGAATGAGCACCCAATAAGAAAAAAGATTCTATCTTAGCGCCACTGCCAAACACACATACACAAGAATGTGCTGTCCACACACACACACACACACACACACACACACACACACATGAAATCTTGGACTCCCTGACATCATGCACTAAGAAGGACACAACACTTCTGTGGCATGCTTGCTAAAAATTGTACAACCTCAATCTGATGATGAGAAAACATCAGACCAATCCAAATATTTTACAAAATAACTGACTGATGCTCATCAAAGAGTCAATGTCATGAAAGACCAGGAAAAATATAAATAAAATATAAATATAAAGTAAAATATGGTAAAAATATAAATATAA
>NC_043709.1:27546935-27548562 GCF_006229205.1 Suricata suricatta | reverse complement strand
GATAACCTTGCAGGTCTTCAAGTACCTAGAGGCATATGTTTAGACCAAGTACAGTTCATTAGAAAATGAAGGCTGAACACAGAGATTTAACAATGACAAGTCAACGTGGATTTTCTGATCCTTTTGGTCTCAAAAATTTAAGGGCAGACTTTATGTTTTAGCTCACATAAAACACTGCTTCTTCCCTGTAATTTCCTTTGCCTTTATTTGAGTCTCACTGTTTCGTGGGGCTACCCGGAAGGATCCATTTCTTGTCTTACTTACCCCGTGCCTGCAGTCATCTCTTAACCTTTAAATTTCCAATCCAAAGAAACTGACAAAGCAAAATCCAACCTGACTTGAAATGTAAATGTTGACCCAATTTTCCCTTTCATGTTGCTCCCTCAGTGCTGATTTGTGTGAAATGGGAACAGATGGCAATGTGTTACTTGTGGGGGAAAAAATCTTTACTTCTAAAATGCTACCCTTCACTCAATGACATATTGCCATCAATAAATGTTTCATTTGCTTCATTTAATTACTCTGGCCCAGTATCTTTTGGCCACACAAGTCTAATAAAAACTCAAATAGATTATATTATCCTGGAGAGAAAGTGGGAAACTAATGATAATATAAACCATTTGACTGAAAACACTAGAGACTAAAAGCTTTGTGTCTCAGACTGAAGGGCGGTTGGAGAGATGGTCTCAGGGGCAAATTTCAAAATAAGCTGTGGAATTAATAACATACAAGTCTGTATGTTCAGCAGCCAACACAAAGCAGGCTTGAAGCAGAGTGAGGACTGGAGTACACAAGAGAGCCTCAGTAGACCAAAGGTGGGCCAATGTTGGCCGACCTACACGGACCCCCAGAGTGGGTTATTATGCGCATAAAGTAGTTTATGGAGAAACAAGCTTCACATTTCAAATTCTCAAATAGAACTGAAAAAAAATGTTGAACTGAAAAATACGAGAGTTCTTTTGGAATAAGAGGGGAGTTTCTACAGGGATGGACTAAAGGGACCAGTCAGCTGCTTCTATTTAAAATCTTCCTTGCATGTGTGTGTGCTTTCCCTTTGGAGGAGGGGTGTGCAGAAATGTTTTAAATCCTCCAGTTTTCTAGTAGTCACATCAGGGTAGGAAACTGGTTCTCTTCCTTTTATCTTCCCTTCTGTACCCTCCCTTCCTTACCCTCCCTCCCTCCCTCCCTTCCTTCCTTCCCTCCTTCCTTCCTTCCTCCCTACTTTTGAAGCTCACAAATTACTCCTTTGAAGTCCCTTGACTGAAGGCATCACATTGAAAAGCAGTATCTCTCCTTGTGCTACTAGACGTAATTAACATAAGTTCCCAATGACTTACACACTGGTGTCAGTCTGGATCATGGTGGAAACCATCTCCCCAGATGGTTCAAATGAAGGCAGTTTACACAAAGGACTACTCTTAGAGTTCCCGAAGTAGAATTTCCTGATCATGGTCCCAAGCTTGAATTTCTAAAACTGTTTTGTGGCTGTATAATGAGCTGAAATTGTGGCAGGGCAATTGCAGCAATCAGATCATCATCAACTCCATACTCTCCCGCAGTCAGTTTGAATACTCTTCCGAACATGGTCTGTTGATCATATTTGGGCAGCTAAGGAAGCTCTGTTCAA
>NC_043709.1:27449733-27546835 GCF_006229205.1 Suricata suricatta | reverse complement strand
AGCCACCCAGGTGCCCCATGAACTATAATTTTAGACAGATTATGTAAGTCTCATGCCCTTGTCCATAAATGGAAGGTATTGTGTGATTTAGTGAGATAATACATTAAAAGTGTTTTAAAACAGTGGCTGGCACATACTTCATTTATAGAAATTCCATATATAAAAAAATGATTCCTTCACCTGTGTAGACCCCAACTATATGCATGTTTAGATTCTCATTTTAAATTCTGTCCACAACTTTAAATCGCTTTGTTGAAAAATACATAGTTACTAACTTCTTTTGCAAAAACTCAGAGGATCTCTGAAATTTTACACCTGGGAACTGAAATTTCCAGGGAGAGGTGCCAGCTCTGGTGATAGGCATTCAGTTCAGTGGGTCTGGACGTGAGTGTTGCACCTGTGTGTGTTGTATGTATATTCTTCGTTCTCCGGACTTCATGGCTAGTGAATTCTCTCCTACGGTTTTGATCTTTTCTTTTATTCCCAGACTAAGAGAGAACTTTCAAATTTTGTTTTTCCTCCATATCATTGATTTGATATTTTTGATAATTTGATTCTATGTCTTACTGTTTCTAACTCCTGTTTGAATGCTTCTGTTTAAAAATGTTCTTATGAAGTTCCAGGTGGCTCACAGTTAAGTGACCAACTTTTGGTGTTGGCTCAGGTCAAGATCTCACAGTCATAGGATTGAGCCCTGTGTCCAACTCCACAAAAAGCATGGAGCCTGCTTGAAATTCACTTTCCCTCTCTCTCTCTGCCCCTCCCCTGCCTGTGTTCTCTCTCTTTCTCTGTCAAAATAAATAAATAAACTTTTTTGGGGGGTGGCTCAGTTGGTTAAGCCTCTCACTTCAGTCCAGGTCATGATCTCACTGTTTGTGGGTTTGAGCCCTGCATCAGGCTCTGCACTGACAGCTCAGAGCCTGGAGCCTGCTTCAGATTCTGTGACTCCCTCTCTCTCTGCCCCTCCTCTGCTCGCACTCTGTCTCTCAAAATTAAATAAACATTAAGAATAAATAAATATTTAAAAAAATAAAAAATAAAATATCCTTATAACATTTCTATACCTTATAAAATTTTAAGTTTTTTTTATTAAAATCTGTCCATTTTTTCAACTAACCCCCTTTTTAAATTGACTCTTTTTCTATTACCTCACTTTCTCTTTTTTGTGATAATCTATCATCTTAGCATTGTATTGAAAGCATATGGCAACTGTGTTGAAGTCTGCTAAGAGCTCAGACCCTGTAGTCAGGTCCCCTGAATTTGAACCGTGGCTTTGCCATCTACAAAGCCATATGAGCATGTCTTATCTGTTTCTTCATCTGTAAAATGGGAATAATCTTATAATTTCCCATGTGAATTATAAAAGGGAATATGCATTAAATATTTAAAACTCTGTTGAATAACCGCTCTCAAAGAGTAACTAGCATTTTTAAATGGCTCTTTTCCCCAAAACAAATATTTATATTTATATCATCTATCCCTATATCATATCTATATCAACACATGTACACAGAATACACACACATTTATGTCTATGCATATACGCACATGTGCATATCTACCTTCTTCTGTGTTATATTTTGTCTTTTTTATGTTTCAGTCTTTTTTTTCTGTATACTCCTCCTTAAAAGAAGCCTATCCAATTCAGTGTTTGCCTAGAGACAGGGTGGGAGCATTCCCCCTGCTTGCCCTCCCGAGCCACCAGCCACAGTGAGAATGCTCCTCTCTGTCACCACATCGGTGCTGCTTGATGTCTCCAACCACCAGATACTTCCCGGTATTTCAGTCTTTGATGTGGGGTATATGTTTAGTGTCACTGTTGGATTAACTTACTAAAGAAGAATAGTATTTATCCCTAGTTAACAGATACGATCTCCTGTGCCAATAAGAATAAATTACAAATGTAAATCTGTCACCTGAAAGAGTACATTGCTATGAGCATCTCTTGTTCAGCTCATTTCTACTGCTGCCTCCCCACTCCCACTTTTTCTGAATTAGGGCTTAATATGGCTATTTACTTATTTATTTAATTTTTAAAAAATTTTTTTCAAGATTTATTTAGTTTTGAGAGAGAGATACAGTGTGCAAGTATGGAAGATGCAGAGAAAGAGGGAGACACAGAATCCGAAACAGGCTCCAGGCTCCAAGCTGTCAGCACAGAGCCTGATGTGGGCTCGAACCCATGAACCATGAGATCATGACCTGAGCTGAAGTCGAAGTTGTATGCTTAACCAACTGAGCCACCCAGGTGCCCCTAGGAATTTTTTTAATGTTTACTTTTGAGAGACAAATAGAGAGAGCTTGAGTAGGGGAGGGGTAAAGAGAGTGGGAGATACAGAATCTGAAGCAGGTTCCAGGCTCTGAGCTGTCAGCCTAATGCAGGACTTGAACCCACCAGCTATGATACCATGACTTGAGCTGAAGACAGACACTTAAGCCAGTGAGCCACCCAAATACAGCTTTTTACAGAGAAAGTATCTACTGGTATTAGCAAAGCTGACTATCAGTTTCTAGAGATACTTTTCAAGATACAACACAGTTTTAGACATTTTTCTAGGTCTTTGGATACAAAACTTAAAGATAGTTCTTGGATCCTAGGTTGTTGATAATTTTTAAAAAGTTTTAATGGTAGTAAAATACACATAATGTAAAATTTATCATCTCAACCATTTTTAAGGGATAGTTCAGTGATAGTAAGTACATTCACATTGTTGTACAATCATCATCACCATCCACTACTGTAACTCTTTTCATTTAAGATGGACTCTGTCCTCATTAAACAATGTCCAATCTCCTCAACTTCTAGCCCCTGGTGACTACCATTTTATTTTATGTCTTTATGGTTTTGACCATTGTTTGTATATGCCACACTTTGCTTATCTCTAATTCATTGATTGACATAATGGTCGCTTCCATGTTTTAGCTCTTATGAACAACTGGTGCTATAAATATGGGTGTACAAATATCTCCCCATGATCCTACTTTCATTTGGATATACACCCAGAAATATAACGGTTAGATCATATGTCAATTTTTAATAAATTTTCTTGAGGAACATAATTAAATTTTACACAGCAAACAGGGTTACCTGAAACCATAAAGAACAATTTTATGCTAATAAATTCAATACCAAAGTGAAATGGCAAAGTTTTTAAGACACAAATGCCAAAATTCATTTAGGAAAAGGATAAACTGAATAACCTTTTGTCTATTAAAGAAATTTAATTTGTAGTTAAAATTTTTCTGAAAGATATTAAAGTAAACTGAAGACAGAAATCCCTCATGAAAATATATGTTGCATTTTTACAAAATATGTAAGTCAGGTCCTATATATGTTTATATAGCTTTGAATGAGGAATATAGAGAAAAAAGTAGAACATATTGTTAACTTGGCTAACCTGGGAACATTAAGGATGGTGAATAACTCATTGAGGGTTTTTTTTTTTATCTCTGTGTTGCTTACATTTTACAAGTACACATTAATTTTTGAAATTTAAAAATGTAGCTTCAAAATACCCTCAAGGGATTCCACTTCATTATTTATGGCAAGAGGAAAATTTGAATTCAGCACATCTATTTAATGCCTACTAGGTCTAAGCCCCCATGAATGGTGCTGAAGACACAATAATGAATAAATAAAACAGTATTAGTCTCAATGATCCTTAATAAAATAGCGTGAGATGAACAGTAAAAAATAAAGTTCATATCTGAATTACAGTTATAATTAGTATGCATGATAACTTAGAGTATGAACATCCTTCCTCAGTTTAACAGCACCTAACAGTGTCCGGCAAATAGTTAATATCACTCAAGAAGTTTTTAGTGAATGAATGAATAAATAATGTGTGTGTTACAGTGGGGCACACAGAAAAAGTGGGCAATTCTACCTATGGAATGGGAAATGAAAAAAGGATGCATGCATACAGGAGATGACTTAATTAGCCTTTCTGAGTTGTAGGGGACTCCAGACAAAGCAACATGCATATGAAAAGCTGGGAATCACAAAACATGATTAAGGAATGAAAGTTACTCAGCACAATTGCTGCATGTAGTAAACAAAGAGGGCTGGCTTTGGAAACAAGGCAGGAAAAGCAGTAAGAAACACCTCATTTACTAAGATAAAACATTCAGATTGGAGTTAAGAAGATCAGAAAAAGCGCAGTAAGAAAGGGTCTCAGAGGCAAAAGAGTATTTCTTTCTCTGACTGAATATATATATATTTGTATACTGTAAGATTTAATAGATGGAGGCAGAGACAGAGGAAAGAAAGAGACCAAGTTATGGAGCCAAGAAAGCCTTTATTGGGATCTGCGATTCCCGGGCGAGGTTCCATGACCCCCGGGCAAGGTTCCATGACCCCAGGAGTGGGGAGTCAGGGAAGTCGCCCCTGATAGGCGATGGGCGGGGGTTTTTGTGGGTGAGGGGGGTCCAGGTTTGATCTTGGGAGGGCAGATTATCAAATAAGGGCATTTCAGGGACGTGGTGGGATGGAATAGGTTGCCTCCTCTGTCAGGGTGACGGGAAGCTGGAGCTTCATGATTGGCTGTTTTCAAACTGGCGCGGGACATTCCAGGTCTGCAGGTGAGGGGTGGGGGTCGTCGGTGCACGGAGTTCTTCTCTGACCTACAGCAGAATGGCCGCTCGGTCGCCACCTTAAGGTGACTCTTACATATACATGAGGACTATGAATGTTGGTCACACTCTACGAAACAGTGAAATAGGGGTTAGGAAGTAGGTTGACTATTAACAAATATATGTGAAGATAGCTAGGGTGTGTAAGGATGAAGAGAATGTGTAATTACTGTATTCATTTTATGAATCTCCTAAGTCTCTAGGAGGTGACACCCAAAACTCAAACTCAAATGGAGTTGCTTATATTCTTATCCTGTTGACTGGTCATGAAGGCAGCAACACATTGACTTCTTCAGAAAACCGTGTTATTGCTGCCTCTCTATCCCTCAGGCTTTTATGATAAATGGCCTCAACCGTTTCATTGAACTGGAAATTGTTTCCTACAAAATACTCTCATGAGTAAGCATGAATACACAATAGTATTCAAAATTCATTTTTATTTATGTTATAAAATTTTACCTTACTCTAAATGAAGACATTTTTGGAGACTGATAATCTAAGTACGTAATTTAGGGCTGAACCCTTCTGACTTTAAAACTCCCAATTGAGAAATCGGAACATTAGGAAATCTTGTTGAATTATTTTTTCCTTTTCATTTTAAAGTAAATTGTTGACTCAACAGCTCTTCATCCTTTCTGTTTATAGGTACTGAGATTCAAGAGTGTAGGGACTCTTCCCTTCCCTCAAATTTCTGAAACAAGTATGAATCTGTGTCTATAAACACAATTGTCCGAGTAACTAAATTTGGTTTATTTTCTATAATTCAACTTAATTTCCTACACAGAGCCCCCATTATACTGACCTTAACCTTTAAAACTTTTAGGATTTCTACCTTGTGGTCATACTACAGCTTTTGTTCCGGAATACTACCCAGGCATGGTATTTGGAAGGGTAGAGAATGTAGGTGGGGGAAGGGAAAGCAATCTGCTTCTCAGTGATTTGTCCACATTGATTTTCACTGGACTATCCATTATCCCCATCTGCCTGGTTCCCTTCAGATCCAGGGATTCTCTACTGTTCTGAGCCATGATTCTGGCATGAGATTTTTTTTTTCCTTTTTTTTCCCAGACTGCATATGGGGCCATCTGCCTTATATGCCCCACAGCTATTTCTTTCTTGGGTCTTGTGGCCTTTTCAGCAGCACTGTGGTGTACAGTTTTCCTCTGCTTTTGGGACACATAGACCTCTCTATTTAGCTTGCCATTTCTCCCCTACTCCAACTCAGAGGTCTTTTTATAAGGATATACAGTAAGGGATTGTTTTTTGTGTGCTAGTTTATTTCGAGATAATCTGTCTATCCCTTCAAATCCCTCCTTCCAAATGTTTAGACATTTTACAAACCAAAACCCAGAAAGACGTGTGGGGAGTTATAGGAAAAGAAAAAGATAATATCTCCAAATGTTTACCCACCATGTTTTTATATATCATAGCCATCCTTTCTGTTAGGCGACAGTAAAACTGACAATCACAGACTTTGCCTTCCATATATATCATTTTGTTAGGGGAGAGAAAAAATCATATCATGTACCTATAGACTCAACCTTGGTTTTATTTAACCAATGTTTACTGAACATTTGCTGTGTGTAAGGCGATGTGCATAATGCAAAGTTGAAGAAAAACAAGATTCTTGTCCTAGAGGAATTTGCAGTCTAGTGAAGAAGGAAAACTGGAACATAAATAACAGTAATGCAAAACCAAAAATGATTAATCTGCCCACATGAGTCATAAACAAAGAGCTTTGGGAGCCCTGAGAAGGCGATTAATTTTAATCAGGGGATTGGAGAAAACTTCAGACCTAGCGCTGACTCACAGCCTACCAGTAAACAGAGCGCTAACAGCTCTCTGGGCGTTTCCTTAGCAATCTGGCCTTTGGGGTGGGGAGGGGTGCAGAGAGTAGCTCACTGCTTCTTCAACCCCCGGACAAGAGCATGCGCATGCCTTGGAGGGTCCAGAACTTAAAGTTAGTTTTTTCCCCTCCACTAAGGAACTCTTTCCATACATCTTTGCTTACTTCACTGTTAGGGCCCCCTCTCTGCCACTACCTACTTTTCTAAAACTTCTCCTTCAGGTCAGCCATTCATTCTCTTGCCTGTTTGACTTTTGTTGCTGGTGGTGGTGGTCAAAACACGGGTGGTATTTGTTTCTCTCTGTCTTGCTTAGCCCCCTGCTTTGGAGACTGATTTCAAATTCGGAACCCCTTTGTGCTTGGCATTTTGCAGCTTGCTCAACTTTGTTCATAAGCCTCAAAGAATCAGAAGCATTAGGAAAATGAAATGGTCAATAAAGCAGAAGAAGAAAATGGGATTTCTTTTTCTTAAAAAAATTGCTAAGCCCTTAAAACCATGTTGCTAAGTGAAAAAAAGCCAATCTGGAAAAGCTACCTAGCGTATGATTCCAACAATATGACAAAATTGGAAAAGGCTAAATTATGGAGATGGTAAAAGATCAGTATTCACTAGGGGGTGGGAGTGGGGCATGAGGAGAGATGAATAAGCAGTGTACAAAGGACTTTGTAAGCAGTGAAGAGACCATAACTATGGATATTTGACATTATACATTGGTCATAATCCATAGAATGTACAACACCAAGAGTGAAGAGGAATGCAGTCCATGGACTTGGGTGTTAATGATGTCCATGTAGGCTCCCCATTTGTAACAAAGGTACCACTCTGGTGGGGGATGTTGACAGTGAGAGAGGTTCTACATGTGTCGAGTGAGGGGACATATAGGATATCTCTGTACTTGGTACTAATTTTTGCTGTGAACCTAAAACTGCCCTAAAAATAAAGTCCGTGTAAAATTTTAAGTCAGTATGCCTTGTTTCATCCTATCTCGCCCCCACCAGTTAGGCGCTGTTCTTAGATTCATTTAAACACAGTAGTGCTTCCGAGTGTTTGTGAAAGTCTCTGTCAGCCTGAGGAGTGAAGTTGTCTTTCACTTTAACAGAACATAAGGGGTAGGTAAATCTTTCACTATCCGGGTCCATGGTTTTTTTTTTTTTAAAGATTCACTGTATTTTTGCTTCCTGTAATAAGGATCGTGCCTTGATGTATACTTCAAAGAGAGATAGCACAGATAAGAAAGGGCAAAAAAAAAAAAGGAAAAAATCAATAAGGGGAAATATCATTTCTGATTGCTGTGAAAAATTTCAATGCTCCCTATTTGTTTCATCACTCAAAGAAAAACTCGGATGGTATACAAGACTTATTTAGCACCATACAAACTGTATGAGGCAGAGGGAAAACAGTCTGTCTTGACCAGTCACCATGGTAACTTCTAAAAGCAAAGATTATGTCTGATTAGGTTGCCCTTCTCAGGAAGAATTGACCAGGAAAAGATCTTTTGAAAAGTTTAAAATGAAGGATAGGAAGATACTGGTACTAATTTCACACAGCTGCTCTCCTCCCTGACTCGCCTAATAAGACTGACTCAGACTATTTTCTGGAACCTTTTCCCACTCCCATAGAGAGCTTCCAATGACATCCTCCCCTTGTTGAAAATGTGCCTCAGCTTGGTTCTTTGTGGTTATTGTCTCCACAGCCTATAATCAGAATTCCAGATATCTTTGTGGTTGCTTGTAAAGAGATTGATGAAGGTTCCTAAAGAAAAAGAAAATAATAAAAGAAGTGAAACATAATATGCTCTTAAAACACAGTTGTAAAAGGAAGCAAAACCTCAATCACGCCTGTCTTGTAATGATCTGGGGGGAAGGCAGGCAGCAGTTAGGTGGAAATGTTGAGGAAGCCAGAAGTCTGCATTATGTTAGAATCATTTTTGTGAAAGTTCTTACGCTTATGTGTGAAAGCTCTTTGTGAAGCGCTCTCTGCTGTGAAAAAGAACCTTATAAACAAGATTTTTCCCACTGAGTTTCTACTAGTAGTACTAGGATCCGTAAAGCACAATGCATGTCAATTACCCTGCTCTTCCTACTTAATCTCCGAAATAACGTAAAACGCGAGAGACTTCACTGGAGGCTGACAAACGTAATGAGGGCCACCAAATAAGGAAATGATAGTTTTACTCCTGCCTAACTGAAAGGGTAAGATCTTACTGGGCCAGTAGAGTATCCTGTAGCAGCGGGCTTAGAGAGAATTCTCATAAAGTCTGCAAGATACATGCAATCTTGCTGATGCTTGTTCAGTCGAAAACACAGGGCAGGACAAGATGCTCTTATTCTTATTTACATTGGCATGGCAAGTAATTAAGGAGTCACTTAGTTAACTTAACATAGGAAGAAAAATTCTTTGAATTTGAGCAAAAGGTAAAAACTAAGAGTCATTCTTTTTTCTCTCTTTATTGAAAACAAACAGCCTTTCCTTCCTGATTATACATGAATATTATAGCAAATCCTAGAGAGAAATGTGGTAATAGACATCAAAATTAAAAATGCACAATTCTTGCCTCGAGATAGCTCTCCACATGTGCAAATGGAGATGCGTGCGTTGCAAGGTTCTTATTGAGGCAAAAGAGAAACTTATCTAAATGTACTCTGTGGGCAGGAGGTTAAAAAATGATGATGTAGTCATACAATGAAATATCGTTGTGTTTTTCAAAAGAACGAGGACGGGCTATCTGGGCCAATAAGGAATAATCCCTGAAGTATACTCTCAAATGACAGTGGGTATGTCCTAAGTGCTTTTCGTATTTTAACGTATTTGATCCTCACAATGATCCCTTGAGGAGGTACTCTTATAATTCCTGTATTAGAGCTAAAGTGAGGAGCACATAAAGGTTAGGTAGCCTGCTCAAGGTCACCGAGCTAATGAAAGGTAATGTCAGGATATGATCCTAAACCATCTAACTTCATAGTTTGTATTATTAAACACTAAAAAATACCGTAAAGAAATGTTCAGAATAGCGCATATAGTATATTGCTAACATGTAACAAAGGAGATGTATACATATGTACGTACATATATGTACATACATATGTATACACACACACAGTCAATCCTCATTATTCATGAATTTTCCTACTTGCTAAAATTTATAACCTCAAAATCAATATTCACAAAATTTCCCAGGTCAGACAACATGGCACTCCACCTCTTTTGTTCCTATATTGCGAATAAGAGATCTTATGACAGTCTACTTAGTGCCCATTTTTCTCATTTTTGTGCTTTTTGTTGGTGACTTTGCTGTTTAAAATGGCCCCAAGTGCAGCGCTGAGGGGCTATCTAGTGTTCCTAAGCACAAGAAGGTTGTGATGTGCCTCAGAGAAAATATGTGTTAGATAAGCTTTGCTCAGGCATGAATTATAACGCTGTTGGCTGTTGGATAGATGTTAATGATTCATAAATAAGCTGTCTTTAACCAGAACACTTATAAGACAAAGTTATATATTGATCAGTTTGTGACAATGTTGTGACCAGAGGCTCACAGGGACTTAATCCTGTAACCCACCTCAGAGTAATGATGCTGGAGTTGCTATGTTAACAGAGACTCTTTGGAACACAACTGCTGTGAATAACAAGAATCAATTATATACATAAATGTGTGCATACATATGCTTATGTATGTTTCATGCATAAAAAATCTTAAGATGACAAAACTGTTGACAGTGGCTGTTTTGGGGAGGAAGACTAAGTTATGGAATTGAGTGTAGAAATGGGAGAAAAACTTTCTTTTCTCCTTATGAAATTTTACACGTGCATCATCTATTGAAATATCTTCATGCAAGCATTACAGAGAAAGGAAAAGTTTCCCCAGGTTTTGCATAATCCCACCTTCCTGCAAATGGATTCATGAATCATTTTCTAGGCTTTTGAAATGCAAATATAATATACACAATCACACTTTACTGTATCTTGCTTCTTTAAACTTTCTCTGCTGAACTTCTTTCTAGGTCAAAACATAAAGAAGTACCTGTCCCTCCTTTTCCGTCCACAACCCGCTGCAAACCCAGCCGCAGCCTGAGACACGGACATCACAGACTTCGGTCTCTCCCGACTGCTCTCCCACGACGGGCATTTCTGCAACACATTTCGAAGACAAAATCATGCCTTGACTCCGAAATTAAAAGTACGATCATAGAAGAGGGTATATCAAAAATGGGGAGAACCTCCTCTAAACTTTTGTAAATTTTTATGCTTTTGTATTTCAGCCTGAGTCAGAGAATGTTTTTTAAAATTTTATTTATTTATTTAATTAAAACCATTTTTAATGCTTATTTATGTTTGAGAGTGAGAGAGACAGCGTTGAGTGGGGGAGGGGCAGAGAGACAGGAAGACACAGGATCTGAAGCAGGCTCTAGGCTCTGAGCTGGCAGCACAGAGCTTGATGCTGGGTTCAAACTCACGAACTGTGTCGGATGCTTAATCAACTGAGCTGCCCAGGCGCCTCCAGAGAATTTTTATTACAAAATATTGGAAGAGAAAATACTCTGAGTCAGACACATACTAGGTACTAGAGTTAGATATAATCATTTTCATTTTATGTATAGAGAAAACAGACTTCCCCAAACCAAGCCATTCTTGTCTCAACAAAGCAGAGAGCCCTTTTCCATACTCCTTTTCAGGCTAAATGCTTATGGATATTTTTGTGCTATCCCTAATATTTGACTGTTGAATTGGCAGGTTACTTGGCTACTTATTTATCTCTACTGCCAATTTAATACAGCATTAAATCGCATCTAGTTTCTCCAAGGCCACATAATAGATGTAATGTGAATTCCAGAACACAAGAATCAGGCTGTTGTGCACACGACTGATCGCATTAGACAGTGACATTCTAACCTTTTTGGTACATCCATCTTTTCTAATAAAATTAATCTGTAGAAGGGAGATTCTGGTTTTGTTCTTCAATAATAATAATAATAATAATAATAATAAGCAACTCCTTAACATACTGACACTCCAGCTTAAAGAAAAAGACGTTGAAAAATTATAGCTACTTAAGGTAATGGCTTCAAGGACCATAGTACCAAGTTAAGGTGCATATAAATAAAGTCAAGGAATTATTCTCATGATTGTATTTCAATTAGACCTGCTGGTAGATTCAATTTTTAAGTTTGAATTGTAATACCCACTAATCTCCTCTAGAGGGAGAATGAAACAAGAATAGGCAAATCGAGCGTTAACAGGTGGATGAAGTAGAATGATCTTGAAGATTGCCCCTTAACAGAGAAGACATTTTGCCAAAGCTGCCACAAGCAAGACCAGAGTGGGCAGTTTTATTGTGACATACTTTCTAAGTATAGTTGAATCAACCTCTCAAATATAAAGGCTCATGTTTTTAGTATCCCTTTAATTCTGAATAGAAAATAACAATGCTCACCCACAATTTCACCGACCTCACTCTTTATCAGTTGCCACTCTGTATTCTAAAAGAGACGATGAGCTGCTAAAAAACACTTTTTTAAAAAATGTGCAATGATTTCTTAGTATTCATGAAATAAATACAATGCTCATTTACTTAAAGACCCAAGCAAAGCAGCCTAAGTAAAGCAAGTGAATGCAAAGCAAATTATCCATTGCTACATAAAATAGCACATAAAATGAAATATCAAGATGATTCTCCTTTCTCACCCCATAATCTCCTTAGGATGGTCAATGTTCTGCTAGAAATGATCCAATCTTTTAAAGTTTGGAGATCCAGAGGAAAAGCACTGAAGTAAGTGTTTATGTGCATTGTACAAGAACTGAAATTCAGGTAGCCTCACTGTCATTATAGACTCTGAAGAAATAAACATCAAAGGCAGATAAGATCACTATCTCTAGAAATAAAGGTTTCCACAAGAGAAACAATTGTGGAAGAAAATTCTCCTCTTTGCTAACAATATGGTGATCAGCCTTTCCTGCTTTCTCCTGATGATGAGGTGATGTCACCGGTCAGAAGCGCTGGCCTATTTTCTGTTCTGCCTATGGTGGGTTGAATTGGATGAAAATAAACATCTTACATAACAGGCCGGCTGTGCACTTTATCTTTTTTTTTTTCCCCCAAGGAGATTTTCCCAGTGTGAATTCTGCATGTACAATTAACATTGGAGAAATTTCAGCTAAAAAATCTGTTAGGTTTATAAGCAGATTGACAATACAGCCCTTTTATGCTGCCTCCCATTCTCCCCAGCCACCGTACCTCCTACACACATGCGCACACACCCACATACACACAGACATGCACACACGGTCTCTACCACCACCAGCTCCGCCACTATTACCTTCACTCCTCCCATAATCAAACTGGCTTTGTACTGAGAGAGAAGGGAAAACAGACAAGTTAGAATTGAAATTGGTCTTCAAAGAGGTGTAACAAAACAGAAGATTGCAGATTAGAGCCATTGTTTTATTCCAGAGCCCTTCTCGGGGCTTGGTTTTTCAAAATTGAAGATGATGAATCAAAGACTACAAGCCTAACCAAAAAGATGCGTCCCTGTGTTAGTAGCCCTTATGGCCATGGAAAGAGCAAACCCAGCAGAGAGAATTTTCCATTGTAATTTGTAATAAGTAACATAAGATTCTGTCATAGATCCTGTTTCCTATGGAGGGGGTTTATGAATTTTTAGGCTTTGGCATTTATTGTACAGGCTACTTATGAATTGAATTTATTAAACTGAGTGTCCAATTTGATTTTCCTAATTCCTGAAGACACAATAAAGTCGGACGTGCCAAAAAGCCAAAACAAACATATACTTGAACAGTCTAGATGAAATTCATATGAAATCAGCATTATAATGCCCAGTGGTTTGGGTGGAGCACATCAACTGACTGAGTGGTCATAATTCCAAAGAAAATAACAACACAGTCTTTACTCAGTAAATATTTGAATACCTATCGTATGCCTAACAACAAATATTAAATAACCTAAATAGTACAAAGTTGAACATATTTTTAGATTGCTAAGCACTAAATATTGCTAATCTATAGGGCAAGAGAGGAAAACCATTAAGAGTAAATGCAAAGAAATAGATGATGAATTAAGATTATTTGACCCTTCCTGGAACAAAAATAATCACCATTTTTCTGTCCGAAGTAGAAGCCACTTTGGAAAGGGCCAAAAGCAACTCTCTTTTATTAGGTGCATATACGTAATGTCAAGTTGAGAAAACCAGACCTATACTGTCACGTATATTAGTGTGTGTCTGTTTAGAGGTGCTGACCTATGCTTAGAGGCTGCACTTTGTTTTGTAATACAAGTATATAACTGATTGGCATTAAAATATCATATTAGTTTCAGGTGTACACCATAGTGATTCAGAATTTTTATACATTATGTAATGATCCCTATGATAAATTTAGTGGCTTTCTATCTTCTACAATGTGTACTAGTATGTTACATACCTGCTGAATATACACCAGTAGTAATGGACAGAAAATATGTATGTAATAGCCATCTATGTAACTTTTGGAAAGTTAATTGCATTTAAATATCAGCTCTGAATTTTTCCTGCCAGTAAGATCTTAAACAATTAATTATACTTCTCTAAGTCTCAGCTTTCTCATCAATAATGTGAAGACAACAATGCTTTTGTAAAGTGCTTTAAGGGAAAAAAACCCATGTGCTAAAGGGTCTGACAGTGCACAGCAAACAAATGGATATACATATATATGAATATATACATGACTTTGAATGATCAAAGTCACAGATAGTCATCAGTAATTTTACAAAGAAGCAAGACTGAATTACTTAATATATACCAAATTTTGATATCTTGGAGGAATTATTTATTGACTTGGCTTAAGGAATAATTACTCATATTTTGTATAAGAATGTACAGCTATTTGCATTGAATGGATTGTATTCAAATTAATTTCCAATTGTTTAACCAGCCAAAAATTTTTTCATGCCTATTTTATGTTTAATAATAGAAGGAGTAAGAATAAATCATTTCAGTATTTTATTTTCTTCCAGGAGATTTTAATATTCTTGGGGAAATGATAAATTAAAGAAACAATTACATGACATTAAGTCATTGTTATATTATGTAAAATATAGTATAAATATTCTAAGAACTAAGTGGATATTTTGTTGAATTAAAACCAGTTATTGTTTTCATATGCATTCTCAAGATGGTAAATATGTCCATATGTAGAACATTTTTTATGAGGGTTTAATATAGAATTATGATCTTTCCAAATATTTCCATGAATGTTGGAGAAAAATATTTCTTGAAGTAGTGCCTTTTAGATAATGTTAAAGAGCTTAAATCTAGGAGAGTTTAAAGTTGATAATACTTTATTAAAAAGATAAACATCTAAAACAAACATACTTGTACAAATGCGTATATTTAAAAAATACATGTACAAAGCAAGAACATAGGGATTTACCAAAATATTTTCATGCGAGAAAATAAAACAACTATGGAATTGTGGGCCTTATTTATAAGCTTTGAATCACCAATGTATTGATGGTGAAGGCTTATTGACTTACAGTGTAGGGTTTATTTTACTACTTTGGAGGAAATTCTAATGAAGGAAATTTAGGTTTCATGTGTTCTGGAAAAGGAAGGAGAAACTCAGCTTTCTCTTTGTGTAGAATCTCCAGTCCAGATGCTGGCTTTTTTCTTCATGAAAATTCATAATGTATCTGTTATAGCTTCCTAATTAAAGTCACACATGTATGAATAATGTTTGGAAAATCAGTCACCATCCACTTTACATATGTTAACATATATTATGTTTCAGAGTCATTTTCTGCCAAATACCTCAGTGTACTAGATACCGTTCAATAAAGTAGTAGTACTATTAATTTTTTACTCATCAAGTGGATTCAGGGATTTTACAATATTAAAAAGTTGGGGGGAAAGCTAGAGTTACTTATTTTCTAAAACTCAAACTTTGTGACTAACAAGTGTATCTTATTCTCTTGTGCTTCCAAAGAGCTGTAACTTTTACTTCATTCAACAAAAAATTTTTAAACATCTATTTAATGCTAGTCACTTTTGAAAGCATCTGGAATCAGATTCTGAATCAACAGTAAAGTGAAAACACATCTAAGTTAATTCTATAACAGAAGGTAATATGTGCTATGAAGAATACCAGAACACGTGAATGGCCAGAGGAGGAAGTGTACTTTTGAATGGAATGGTTAGGATTGGCTTTATAAAGACTGGCATTTGAACAAAGATGCAAAGGAGGTGAGGAAGTGAGATTTGAGGGTCTCTCTACCATTGAACACAGCACAGTGTCAATTATTAGGAGTCTGTCTCTGGTATTAACATGGTGATCCTGGCCAACTGTTTTGTTTCTTTAGTTATAAAATATAAATAGTGAAAATATCTATTCAAGATTGTGATGAGAAAAAAGAAGACCATTTATTCCACAAATATATTGTTCAATACCAGCCAAGGACTAGGCACTCAAAACAGGCAGTACACAATCTTGATGAAGAAAAAAAAAATGACTTTTATTTCTAAAAGCTTTAAGAAGGAGGATGAATCTTTGCATGGGAACTCAATGGCTGGCTAACTGAACCTCGTAATGGCTTGCCCACATGGGGAGGCAGACTTTATCTCTACCCTCTTAGGATCTCCTCTCAGCCAGATCATTAAATTTACATAAGGCAGATCAACAGGAATAAAACATGCAGGTCTTACATGTACATGAAGCAGTCCTAGGAAAATGAAGACCTGAATGCTTATGCCTTAGGTTCATCAAAGAGAGGTAATTGTGGACAATTAACTAAAATATATAAGAAGATAGGGGAAGATAAGATTTATTTTAACCAGGTCTGTTTGCACAGAATTCTCGTAGCCCCGATGCCTCATCTCTGGTGATAAGAAAGTCTCTTCCCATGTGATGTTGGGAGAGCATCTTTCACATGGGAATATTATCTCCTGCTTTTAGGAAGAAAAGGAAAAAACAGAGCATCCTACTTGCACCTGCTGTTTTTCCAAGTGCCTTTGGCTTAAAATAATCCTATGCCACTCAGTTGTAGACCATGGAAGTCTACGTGTGGAGTGCCCTCCCCGGGCTTTTATAGGCAGAGTAAAGCCTTATCAGAAGGCTCTGTACATGTGGCTGAAATTCTTCCCCCTATTCTTTCTTTCATCTCAGACTGTGTCAGCCATATTGTCCAACATAGCATGTCAGAAGTTTTTCAATAGAATTAAAAGATAGCTTTAGGAGACTTATATAATAAAAGTATAAATAACCTCCCCCACTTTAAAAAAACTAATTACAATAATACATAGATGACGCAAATGTGAATGTAAGCTCCTTGGCATTAAGATTAAATAAACTTTCAGGCTGAATTCTAACCATCAATAGCATGAATTTAAAATAAAGTTTCTTGTAAATTACAAGTTCACAGAAAGAAGAGTCAAATATTCACTATCAGCCTTTGCTAATCTCCTCCACTTTTACCAGAGAAGTTCTCTATGCCTGGGCAGAGCTGAGGTTCCCTTAGCAGGTCAAGCTTTGGCTATTGTTTGCTAAAAATGGTTATACTTCTTTTTTTTTTTAATGTTTATTTATTTTGAGAGAGAGACAGACAGAGTGTGAGTGGGGAGGAGACAGAGAGAGAGGGAGACACAGAATTCCAAGCAGACTCCAGGCTCCCAGTTGTCAACACAGAGCCCAACGTGGGGCTCAAACCTATGAACAGTGAGATCATGACCTAGCTGAAGTCAGATGCTCAACCAACTGAGCCATCCAGACACCCTATAGAAATGGTTATAGTTCCTTTAAACTTCAGAATTTTATGCCTCATCTTTAAGTAACTTCTTTTAATGTTTAGTTAGAGAAAGAGAGAGAGAGGGGGAGAGAGAGAGAGAGAGAGAGAATGAGTGGGGGAAGGGCATTGGGAGAGGAAGAGAGAATACCAATCAGCTCCACACTGCTAGCACAGACCCTAATTCAGGGCTGATCCCATAAACCATGAGATCATGACCTGAGCCAAAATAAAGAGTGGGACACTTAAGTGACTGAGCCACCCAGGTGCCCCAATTTAAGTAGGTTGTAAAATTTTATTTTTATGTTTTTATTGAGGCAGAGCTTACAAATAGCAAAATATATAGACCTTAAATATTCAGTTCAATTAGTTCTCACAAATATACATACTTCACCTCTATTAAAAGTACAACTTTTTTTTTGTCATTCCAGTGGTTGCCTTGTGCCACTTCCCAGTAAATTCCCTTCTTCAAGAAGCAGTCATTCTGATTTCTCTTAGCATGCATCATACCTGATCACAAATATGTGCCCTTTAGTGTCTGGCTTCTCTCACTCGTGCTTTTTTTGAAATTTATCTTTGTTATTATGAGTATCAATAGTCCATTCCTTTTTATTGCCCAATGGTTTTCTACTGTAGAAATATGCCACTGATTTAAAAAAAAAATCCATTCACTTATTAAGGGATACCTGAGCTGTTTCCAATTTTTCCCCTGCTATGAAGCACATAAGTAGGCATGTTAGCATACAGATATTTTTGTGAACATAATCTCTCTTTTTCTTGGATACACACCTAAAAGTGGAATTTGTAGGCCATAGGATAGAAGAACACATACTACCAAATAATTTTCAAACAAAGTTGTATCATATGATACTCCCATGGCAATATTTGAGACTTCTGGTTACACCACATCCCTGACAACATGTGACCGTCTTCTTCGTTTTATCCATTTTTGTCCTGTAGTGGTACGCTACTGTAGTTTTAATATTTTTTTACTGCTTTGTAGTAATGGAGCCCAGACATCTAATATTGTTGTAGCCTTGGCCTCACAATCCAATCCCCAGCTCTCAGAACAGTTTTTGCTCCTAAGCAAAATTAGAAATGCAGCACTCAGCAATATTTTTAAAAGTAGCATAACTCTTTGAGTGAAAACATAAACTCTTCAGTATTTGAGTGAAGAAAGAAAGAGGGAGAAATCCTACCGGTGTCCAATTGCATTAAGATGCCAAGCAATCTAATCAACATATAATCCATAATGAAAAGAAGAAAATCTGAATCTCAACTAGAAAAAATCTACCAGCAACAGGGTAAATTAAATCCTCAGCCTTTACCCTTTCTGAGGAGCCAAGATCCACAAATGTGTTACCCCTTAATTTTAATTTCCCTCCTTAGTCTCATCATCTCTCAAGGTCATCTTGTTCATCTGACTCAGCTGATGGAAGGGGCTAAAGCAAGAGAGGATGACATGAAGGGTTACATGAGCTGAGCCTGAAAGCGGTATAAAGTCATTACCACTTAAATTCTATTGGCTAAAACTTAATTACCCGGGCATAGTTAGTTGCAAGAGAAACTGGAAAATGAGATTTAGTTGAGCCTGGAAGTAGAGAAAATGGGTTGAGACTAGGTAGCATTGCTGTACATGACAGTCTAGCCTGAAATTCCAGGTCACACGGCGCCCATACAGTCAGTGCTCACGACTGCTAAGAAGCAGTCAACGGTTTGCCAAGATCTGCTTAGCCGGAGTCCTCTGACACCATCTCAAAGGCCCCCCGCCCTTTTCTGGGCCTCCTGTGTGCCCCTGCACTGCCTGAGCCCTTCTGACAGGCCGCGGTGCCTTTGCTGTGGTCTATATGCCTTTGTTTAAAGCCCATAGGTCCCAGCCTCTATAGAGATACCCCATTTGCCTGTGGAAAAACTCACCTCAGTCAGACACCAAAGTCAAAACACCTTTGACCCACGTTGTAAGCTTTTGTTCAGGCTACAACAGTTAAAATCTGGCCCAATAGAAGCTTTCAAAGCTATCACAGTTAAAACATGTTGCCTATACATAAACTAATGCCTTTTATCTTTCAGGTCTCAACTCTAATGTTACTTCCTCAAAAAAGTCTTTTCTGACTCCTAAGAAAGTGCTCACCTTCTCTGTTATATATTTAAACCTTATTTTTAAAAATTTAACCTAAAAGAACATGCTGCAACTAAAACCAATTATTTGTATAGTTTTCTGTTTGCTGTCTCTTTCCCATTAAAATTTAAGATTCATGTTGAGCTATCTGACTTATTCATCACTGTTTCCTTCAGAATTCAAAAGAATTCCAGTAGTTAGTAGATTTTCAGTAAATATTTGTTGAATCAATATACCTAACCTTCAGTACTCTCCACAGTATGATCTCCAACTTACACCACCAGCTTATACTTCCAAAAAAGACTAAGTTTCCTCAAAACCCCTGCACAGTCCCCCCTGCAATAATGCAGCTCACAATTAACCTAGTATCTGGAATATCTTTGATGCTTTGTCTCGGACTGAACATGCCCTAACTACCCATGTATACCACCTTTTAAAATGATCATTTTCCCATAAATTCATTCCTGACATCCTTCATGAGTTATGATCTCTGCCCTCCTTTTTAAAAATTTTTTTTTTCGTTTATTTATTTTTGAGAGACAGAGTGAGAGTTGGGAGGGGCAGAGAGAGAAAAAGACACAGAATCCGAAGCAGGCTCCAGGCTCTGAGCAAGCATTCAGCACAAAGCCTGATGCGGGGCTTGAAACCACGAACCGTGAGATTATGACATGAGCAGAAGTCAGACACCTAACCGACTGAGCCACCCAGGCACTCCTCTTCTCTCCTTCTTTAAACTTAAACAGAATGACACACCTCAATGTACTGTTTGTTGCAATACAGTGATATGTTGTCCTGTCTTAAGCCTCAGTAAGACTAGATTTCTCTAGGACAAATAATTAATCTCTATAGCTATACTAGTGCCTCCTACAGATACTAGTACAAACCCACTGTTCAACCAAGGCTAACTGAATTTAGAACCATAGGAAATAAAGCTAAATACCATTCAGTCACAGACCTGAAGATTAATTGATGAAGACTGTGATACAAAGCCTCAGTCTTAAGATCTGACATACATTATTCCATTGACTGTGAGCTGAGCCCCCTCCATTGTAAGGTCTCTTGTCTTTCCTTGTGTTTTTTTTTTTACCCCCTTCACTTTCACTCAGAGTAGCGACAACAGTGATGCAATTAAATATGCCCTATACTTGAAAAGTCTGGATTAATGTTAGCCTTGCTTCTTACCAATTCTTTCCTAGTCAGTTCTGACCAGATGCTTTAAATCCAATATCTCTTGCATTTGCAAAGCACTCTAGAGTTCATAGGCTGTTTTCATTGACATTTAATGAATTATTCCCTATATCCTATGAGGATGCTTTAAAAAGAACAAATTGTCTTTACCTCAAAGCCAGCTGCCTGCACTTATTAACCTATTTTCTCTTTCAATTATTTCATTGTCTCTCAGGCACTGATGAAGGAATACTGGTGTCTCATGTCGAATGAATACTCAAGTCCTAGAAACTGCTTCTTCATAATTTTTCCTACTTCCATTTGTATTGCCCCTCCTCCTTTTCGAGGCTTTGTTCATTCAAATCTGGATTAATATAGATAATCTCAACCAGACTGTTTTCTGTACCTCCTGGGAGAAAATTCTATCACAGTCATTTTAATATCCTAACACACAATCTTCATTTGACCACTCCCAACTGAAAAGTATTTAGTGACTCTCCTAAGCTGTGCTAATGTAGAAGCCATATGTTACATGTGATCATTTGAATTTAAATTAATTGAAATTAAAATTAAAAATTCAGGTCCTCAGTTGCATGGGCCATATTTCCAGTGCTCAATAGACATATGTGGCCAGTGGCTACCATATTGTACAGTGAAGATATGGAATATTTCCATAATGATAGAAAATTACATTGGATAGTGATTTTTTCTCACCTTTTAAATAGCTATGGCACCTAGAAGTATCTTTTTAAGCACTTGATGACCCTGACCTGGCACTGTTATTTGTCCAGTTGTGTGATGTCATGGAAAAAAAGCATATGATTTTCGTTCAGAAAATACATGTTTGGATCTTGGCTCCACCACTTCCTAACTACATGGCCTTGAGCAAATCACTCTAGGTTTCCATATCTATTAATTGGAATTAAGAAGAGCACCAACCCTACTCTGGTCTCTAAGTTGTTATGAATTTAAATATTCCTGTACCTGTAAATATTGGAAAACTCAAAACAAGTAACAGTGATGGAGAAGTCATAAATGTTGTTGTTCCTAATATGATATCATTTCTCATCATTTTCAATGATAAGATTGAATGTTTTTCCTCCAACAGTGCCATGCAGAAAGCAAGTTCTTAATATCATTAATATTTATTGAATTTGAATGCTGAAGCATTTCAATGGAGAATGAATGAAATATACATATTTATGTTACATACATAGTTACCTTTTTTTCTTCAGCTAAAATTAAGAATGTAATTTAATTATAAAATATTGAGAAGCAAATCCTATATTTAGAAAAGTGAAGTTTTCATTAAATGTGCTTTTGTCTCTGTGATGATACAAAAATGTACAACTAACTTATCCAGATTATTCTACCAGTTCTCCCCTACTCTGTCCTTATTCCAAAATTTATAAACTAACCAGATGTGAGGAAAACTGCATGCAAAAAAATTTTAGGTGGAGTTAGCCAGGTATTCAATTCCAGGTGACTCTCTGTTCATTTATGTCATTTCTATTCATTAATCCGGAATGATCATGATTTTTATAGTTTTTCATTCCTTTTCTTAACTTCAAAATATTTGACTTAACAGCTGATGGTTACAAATCCCCACAGCTCCTTTCCAGCTGTTCTTTTGCAGTTGTGAGGATTTAGGGAGCCTGAATGAGGAAAGTATTAGAACTCACTCTGCTCAGGTCAAAACAGAAGGCCACATTCTTTGCATGCAGTGCTCAATGAAAAGTGCGGTCTATTCTTCTTCAATAATATGACTTGACATTCTAGGACTTTCCTGGCCAACAGTAGAGCCCACAGGCACACAGCAAGCCAGGAATGAAAGTTTGTAATTGGAAGTACTACTCAGATTAAGAAAATATCATCTCCTACAAATTAAAATCAATTCTGAAAGAACCTCATGGGACCCAACAAAAGTTTGTCTCCCACTTCTTCTTTTGGTTCCGTGAGCTACAGAAAGCAAAATGAGAAGGCTATATCTCTATGTTCCAGAGGGAGGGAAATTATGCAGTTGGCATGCTTTCCCTTCAAAGTACTCAATGTGGCTCAATATCAGGAAGCAGGCCACTATCCTATTCCTTAGCAAAAAAACAAATTTTGAGTACTAGAGTGAATAAAAATTCCAGTGGTAATTTAATAGTCTAAAAATGATTTGAATTGCAGTAAAATTACAAAGCCTCAGGTTTTTTGGGGGGTCTTTTTCTCCAAATTTTTGTTAAAAGTTTTTAATGTTTATTTACTTCTGAGATACAGCAAGAGAGAGAGAGAGAGAGAGAGAGAGAGAGAGAGAGAGAACGAAGGGAAGACAGAGAGGAAGGAAGACACAGAATCTGAAGCAAGCTCCAGGCTCTGAGCTGTCAGAACAGAGCCCGACATGGGGATTGAACTCACAAACTGTGAGTTCATGACCTGAGCTGAAGTCTGGACAATTAATCAGCTGAGCCACCCTGGCACCTCCCCAAATTTTTAATTCAATTCTGGTTGGTTTCACCTTTTTTATATTTTCCTGTAAACCTCTTTTTGGTGAATGTTGAACACTGTGATTTCATGATTGAGGAGTAAGTACTGACCAGAAAAAGGAGAACAGTTAGACCCTCAAGAAATTCCTAATCTGTAGGCTCCCTGGCAGCCAGCTGAGCTCATGGAGAGCTAGAAAGTGCTACCTCTGTGAAGTGAGCAATGTCTAGTTGTGTCTGGGGTTACAGAGACTCCTCAAAGAAACCTTCCTGTAAAAATGGAGATTGGCATATCAGCTTTGAAGGTGGGGGAGTGCAGTCCAATAACTCTATAGCTTTATGAAAAGAGAAGTAAGTATAATTCTTCCAGGAAGTAGAGGGAAGAAATGAAACCATTTTCCTTGTCTCGTGCTTTTTAATTCCTTAGAACAAGTGATATGAAAGCTGAAATAGGTTTAATTTGTTGTAGGTGGTGATCCCAAAAATATCTCAGGATTGCTTGACATGTGAGTAAATGAGTGACTGAATCAAATTAACTAGAGCATGTAGATATATCTGGTAGATTCTTAACCATCTGTTTTGCTCCAGGTAAACAAAGTGTTCAGAGATGGAGTTAAGAGGATGACTTAGCCAAGCAATGGTTTGCAAATACTTCCCATATGGAAAGGGAACAGCAAACATTCCCACCCAGTAGTTGTCCTATAATTTGATTTCTTTGGCTTCACACGCATACATACATATGTATATGTGTCTATATACACACGCATCTATACATATGTATGTATACATACACATATTTACATTTTTTATTTGTACGTACACCATGCTGATGTGGATACTTACCTTATTCATAGATATTTGAAACACAGATCATTTAAACAATATAAATGATGCTATATCCAGTGATGATTTCTTAAACTGGGTAAATAAAAAGTTAACATATGACATATCTGAGTTATAACAATAGACCAAAATTCAACCACTTGCATGTGAAATGTAAAAGTCTTACATTAGAGAAATAGAGTACAAGGTAAAGTAATCAAATGAAAAACCCATAGATATTATATGTGTCTATGTTTACATAAGCATATGTGTGTACACATATACATAACATTGGTTATAAATATACATACATAACAGGCATACTATTAATAAACATAATTTAAGCCACTATGAAAAATAATGCTTCCATCCTCAGAATTTTAATTTAGTGCATCAATAATATTGTTTTCCTTAAAACAAATAATTTGCTCCAATTATCAATCCCACCACCACCATTACAACCACCACTAACTTGATCGGATTTTATTGTATTCCTTTTGCCTCCTTAGCATCTACTATTATTCTGATGGCAATTTCCCCCACTCAGTTTACATGATTTGCACTAGCTGACCATAATCCCAACTCCTGGGAAGGTAATGTGGCATATGGCATATTCTGTGTCATTTGCAAAAGTGAATGCATCAAATAGAATCTTTCTTGGGACAATGAACCTGAAGCCCAAAATTTGGGTCAAGATACTGATGACAGAGAATGCCTGTTTGTACCTATCTTAAACTTTGAGCATATAAACCAGGAGCTTCTGGAAGCCATTTTACCTCCACAAGGAAAGAAATTGCCCAGAAGTGGCATCAGCATAGAGGAAAGCAGAGCCAGGAACTAGAGAGAGCAAACATTTACAGTGGGTGCCCACAGATAATCGAGGGGAGAGGCTGCAGTCTGGAGTGAAAGCTTATCAAACCAATATAATGTGAACAATGTGGGCTGCTTAAATGTCACTGGCTGCGAGGTGCTCTAGAACGATATGAGTGACGGGGCAGGGGTGAATGTGTGTCTTGAAGATGCTGTGTTATTGCCTATTGGGCATGACACAATGATAAGTTGACTGGCTTTTGTAAGGGACTGGGAAATAACTGAATAATAATGCCCCTACTCTTTTATCCTTATACCTTCCTCCACAGGCAAGGGCCTCTTTAATGCCATATAATGAAACTGTCAAAGAAATGAAGAGGGATAATATGGCTTCACCATCATTCTTCCTGTCAAAGCTCTAACAGAGACTGGGGGAACTAAACCTTCTGTGAGGAGGCAGGGAGGGATTATAAAATCTCTTCTGGCCTTAGGTCCTTTCCAATTCTGGGCGCTATTAAAGAGGAAGCACCATCAAAGCTGCCATTTGAGGTCTGGCATCTTTTCCTTGGCATGAACATTCTGTCCTTGAGACACAGTAGGGACCAGGGGAAACATATCACAAAGCTGAGGTTTAGGATTAACTTTAAACTTGGGGCTTTAAGATAGGAGACTACATCAAGAATTAGAGGGTACATTATCTTAGATGGACTTTTTTGCAAGTAATTAGAACATGCCAAACTTAAACCACGAAAAGAAATATAGTGGAAACAAGCTTGGATAGTCCATGGAATTGAAACAAATACTGAGCAAAATCCCAGGGAGTGTATAAACTAATAAAATTCAAGAGTCTTAGCAGTGGAAGTGCATAAAACTTTTCTCTACAGAGTTGGCATTACAACGAATGCATTGTTGCCTTTCCATTCAAAATTCCAAATTCTTAGGAGAATGAACTTAGTCTTGCAATAATGGAAAGGCCTCTGGAAAGTACTTGTCTGTTGTGTCCTAGCAAATTTGGGGGCAGGTTTGTAGAAAATTTGCTTACCATGGGTCAGTCTCGCAAAATGTTTTAGTATCTGATGAAATAGGAGTATCTAGTTTCTGGATGTTTAGTAAAATTAAGATCATCCATCATCTTCCATGGTTGCACAAATGCACTACCCTTCTATAAACAACTTTTAATATGATACTGTTCCTTTATCAAGAAGAATGCATACTCCTGGATCATTTATTCACTGCAGCCATTGATGAGACCATTCCAGAGCTAAGGTAGCTCTTTACTGCAATGTTCTGAGTGTTCTTCTTAGTTCAAGTCAGAAGTAATTTGGCCTCTATCAAACAGTTGTAACAATACTGGAAGGGATCCCAAGGTACTAGAGGTACCCAAGTATATATATATATACTATATGTATATACACTATATATATAGTGTGTGTGTGCCACACAGTACACAGTTGATATATACTAACATTTTTGCCAGTAAAATTTGAGATGGTAGTGGTAATAAATCAACTCATTTGAAATGCACTGCGGAATTTTGTCATTTGAAGCCAACCACAAATAAATCCCTTTGTCAAATGATGCATGTAAATATTGATTTTTTAAATATTGGATTTGCTAAAATACATAACTCATGCGCTATGTGAATCTGTGAAATCTAATATCAAAAGGAGAGTGGCTCCCTAGTGAAGAGCAGCACACACACACACACACACACACACACACACACACACAGAGTCATTCACTCTCCCCAAATACCCATATATAATTAACTAATGAGTGAATTGAAAACTCCAGCAGTTTGTGTGGCTCCTGGTGAAGAAACTCTATTCTGCTACTTCAAATAAACACAACTAAAGCCTGCCAGGGACTGTATCCGGCAAACAATAGCCACACTGTCTCTTGACTATGGACTCTGCCGGGAATTTGAGCCTTTAGGAGTCAAGCAGAAGGGACCCTTCACCAAGCCATGGCTCTACCCCCAGAAAGCATCTTTGTGATGACAAGTGGCAGCTTGTAGTCATCTATCCCCTTGCTACTAGCAAGGGAAACAGATAGCGCCCCACACCAACAAACTTAAAAATAAAAACTGGAAACAATCTTATAGATTATCTCACCCAGTGTCCTCAGACTTCTGAATTTCATGAAACAGCAACATCTGAAAATATAACTAAAATTTTTAGAAAATAAAAGAACTCGAAACACAGGGGTCAGATTTTTTACATAGTGAAAAAGTTTAAAAATACCTTTGCCACTTGGAAGATGACAACTAAGATTTAGTATCTCCCTCTCTTTTTCTTGGACACCATAGAAAGCAGAAAGGAAAGCAGGAAACAGCAGTACAAAATGCACTTCCAATAAAACCCGGAGACAGCTGGAGCCCCACGTTTTGGAGTAAGGGGTTTTCAGAAACAGTGGCAATGGAATAGAAGTGTGACAGAGATGGGGTTCAAAATATCAGAGTACTTTTCAAGAGCTACTTTCTTAACTCAAAGTCTAATTACCTCCTTGCAGCTTCAGAAGTGATATACAGATTTAAAAACACAACCTTCCATAATTCCAGTTTTGTCTTAAGAAGTACAGGGAGAAAGGGGCACCTGGGTGGCTCAGTCAGTTAAGCCTTCAAGTCTTTGTTTTGGCTCAGGTCATGATCACAGCTCACAGGATCAAGCCCCATGTGGGGATCTGCGCTTGACAGTGAAAGCCTGCTCTGGATTCGCTCTCTCTGCTCTTCCCTGGCTTGTGCACATGCTGTCTCTCTCATCCTCCCTCTCTTTCTCTCTCTCTCTCTCTTTCTCACTCGAAATAAATAAATAAACATTAAAAAAAGAAATACAGGGAGACTGAATGATATGCCATATTGTAAGAAGTATTCTGTCTCCTTGGAAGCAAAAGAGAGCATAAATATCGTGTTTTTCTGTGTGTGTGTGTGTGTGTGTGTGTGTGTATCTGTCTGTCTGTGTGTGCATGAAAAATACCACAGCTACTATCCCCACTGGTTTAAGAAGTAACAGAGTGAAGAAAATTTCACCCAAAATCCTGTGTCTCAGTGAAATGTGGTTCCTCTTCATGAACCCTTGAACCTAAACAACACAGAAAATACACAACTTCAAAATTAAATACCCAGAATATAACCCAAAAGTGATAGGTAAAAAACATGCTGCAAGAATTGAAATAAAAAAAAGAGAAAAACAGATTAACTCACAAGAAAACTGCTTTCATGGAATATTATTAAAATCACGACCAAGTAGTTTGTCATCATTTAAAAAGACACTGAAATATTTCTCCTTGTAAAATAATGCAAAGAAGAGATATAGCTTAAGGAGACAATGCCAATGGAAGAGGAAGATGTAAAATATAAGTTAGCATATCTTTAGGGAAAAGTGGAATAAAAACATAGAAACAGAAATAAAGACAAATTAGGAAGATCTGATATATACATTGAAGCACTGCAGAAAAAAATATAGGTGAACACAGTACAGCATGGAAAAATAATTTATAAATCGCACATGAAAAAGTTATCAGTATTATTAGTTGCAGAAAAATGAAATTAACATTTCTATCATATACCACTACACACACAATGGCTATACTTAAAAGGCTGACAATTCTAAATATTGGGAGGACATGAAGCCCTCTCTCAGACACGGCTGGTGGGGAATGTAAATGATTCAACCACTTGGGGAAGAGATTTGATAGCGTTTTTTTAAAAAAAAGATAAACATATATGTATCTTAGAAACAAAGATTCTACTTCTAGATGTTTATTCAATAGAAATGAAAACAAATGCCCATTAAAAGAATGTTTTCTGTAGAAGAATATTTATACCAGCTTTATTCATAATAATCCCAAACTGGAAATGATCCAAATGTACATCAACAGAAGAAAGTACATGAAAAGATATTTATTCTGTGGAATGATAAATACTATGCCATCAAAAGGAATAAATTATTTTGATTTCCAATATCATAAATGAAATATCACAGAAATATTTTGAGTGAAAAAACAGTGGATGTAAAATGTCATATACTTTATAATTTGACTTACATGAAGTTCTAGAAAAAGCAAACCCAAATATGTTAAAGCAATACAAAACAAAACAAAATAAAACACCCTGAAATACCCATTGCCTCTGGGGTGTGGGAAGGGTAATGGGAAAAAAACATGAGAACTTTTTGGAGTGATAGAAATATTCTATATGTTGATGGGATGTGGGTTACAGAAGTGTATCCATTTTTCAGAATTATGTGGTCAATAGTTGTGAAGTTAAGTGTATATATATTGAACTAAAAGAAGAAAAGACAACCCACAGTAATAAATAATCAGGCAGGAGTTGGATGGGTGGAGGTACACATGAAATAAAACTGACAGAATTTTTATTTTTGTTGAAGCTGAGAGATGGCTGCATATAAATTCATTTAGTCATTCTGTTTCTCCATAGAGATTTGAATTCTTCTCAAATAGCTAAAAATTATGAAATAAGAGGAGATTTCAATTCACATAGAGAATTGGCATAATGCTCCAAATAAAACTGCTTCTTTTGGCCTGAATTCTATTTTTTTGGTTAATAACATGAGGACGTGTGTTTTCTTTACACATACATTTGCCAGTTATTTTTTTGCCCATTCCTTTCATTTAACCACTTACATTTCTTTAAATGGATCAATTTAGGGAGGCTTGAGCTAGATTTTGCTGTTGGTCAAACTGAATTTTTTTTCTTTTAATATATGCTATAAACTCACATTATTGATATGATTAATAGATTTGTTTTCTTTCTACAATATTGCTTCATGTTATTTTTTCATGTCTTTCACTTTGTGGTTTCATTTCTCTATGGTTTTGTTATTTCATGTAATATTTAGAAGGAATATATTTTTGCTCTGGCGATCACCTTGAAGTTAATAATTCTATACACTTCTTTTATTCAACTCATTCTTTGGAAATTTAGTTTTTAATATGAATCATGTTGAATTGGGCAACACCTGCTCTTTTTCTCCCTTCTCTTTCATCTTTCCTGTCATTCTTCAATTTTAATCACTAGGTACAATTTTAGTTTTGATGCTTTTATTCCTAAGTATATCTATCTTTTACCTGATTTGTGACTCTCAGGTTATGCCATTATTCTACCTATTAATATCTATGAAAATATCAGAGAGCTAATTCTACTTCCATTACTTCTCTCTCTTCTCATTTTTTTTGTTGCTTATGATATATCTTTTCTTAGAACATATTACATTTGCATACTATTCAGTCAAGATTCCTCTTAATCTTCTTGTCTTAGTTCTACAGTTAAATATAGCAACTTCCTAGCCCCACCAACCTTATGATGAAGTAGTTCCAGTCATTTTGTAGTGGCAGATGCTCATTTGCTAGTAGCTTTCTCAGGAAGTGATCATGGGAATGACATTCCCAGATGTTTAGCTTGTTCGTAACTTCATTTGATTGGTTGTCAATGGCCTTGCATTTGAAAGTTATAAAAATCCATGTCTCATACTTCTTTCCTGGAGTGTTATTAAAATATTCTGTCACTTTATAACTCAAAAATGTATTTTATTGTTTCCCTGTTTTGCTTTTATTGAGGTAAAATTTACATACATAAAATTCACTAAATTCATCCCTTTTAGTGTACAGCTAGCTCTAAAGCTTCCAAACACATTCAGGTTGTTATCAGAATGCAGATCCATATGTTCAGAGGACTGAGGTCCCCATTTCCTTGCTGGCTGTCAGCTGGGAGTTGTTCTCGGATCCTAGAGGCTATCTATATTCCTTGGTCCATGCCCAGCTTCTCCATTTTCAAAGCCAGCAATGGTGGATGGAGTCTTTTTTTATGCTTGGAAGCTCCCTGAGCTCCCGTTCTGCCTCATTTGTCCTGCTATCCTCTTTTGCTGCATTTCTCTTCCACTCTCCTCTTCTTTTTTCAAGGACTTCTGTGACTAAATTGGACCCACTCAGATAATCTAGGATAATCTCCTTTTTTTAAGGTCAGCTGATAATTAAATTTAATTACATCTGCCAAGTCCTTTCACAGCAGCACCTAAATCAGTATTTGATTAGATTACCTTTATGGCAGGAATGAGAATATTAGGGGGACATTTTAGAATTCTGCTTATCACACACAGACATGAAAAAAGAAACTCACTCAATTTCACTTACAAGGGAAATAAAATTAAGCATAAAACAGGATACCATTTTTTCACTACCATAGGCAAAGAACAAAGTGTATCATACCATGCTGATAAAAGAGAAAGGGAAAAGGAACTTAGACATATTGCCAAAAGGAAGGAATTTTAACTGGTAGAACATTTATAAAAATAACATGGCAAAATCTATCAAAATTATAAACATAATAGATATTTATCCAGAATTTCTACTTCCAGAAATATTTCCTACAGATATCACATATATATGAAATGATCTATGCACAAGATGGTTACTGTATATCGATTTTTTGTAGCAAAATATTTAAAGCAAACTAAAGGTCTATAGAACTAGTTAGTAAGTTAATATAGCTTGATATTAATAAACTATAAGGTATAGAATACAATAGAATACATAAACACAGTGATAAACCTCTTCATACACTGATAAATAACATTGTAAACAGGATATGTTACTTTATTTATTTTTCTAAATGTTTAATTATTTTGAGAGAGAGAGAGAGAGAGAGAGAGAGAGAGAGAGAAGCATAGCAAGCAATCAGGGAAGGGGAAGAGGGAGGGACAGAGACAGAGAATCCCAAGCAGGCTCTTCACCATGAGCATGAAGCCCAACATGGAGCCCAAACCCACGAACCATGAGATCATGACCTGAGCCCCAATTAAGAGTTGGACGCTTAATCAACTGAGCCACCCAGGCACCCAAGATATATTATTTTAAAAGAGAAGTTATGATAGTATTGGAAGTCTTAGCCTCAGTAATCAGATAACAAAAAGAAATAAAAAAGATCCAAATTGGCAAGGAAGAAGTCAAGCTTTTACTATTTGCAGACAACATGATACTCTAAGTAGAAAATTCAAAGAGTCGACCAAAAAATTGCTAGAACTAATACATGAATTTAACAAACTTGGAGGATATAAAATCAATATACATAAACCTGTTTCATTTCTATACACCAATAATGGGGCAGCATAAAAAAGAAATCAAGGAATTGATCTGATTTGCAATTGCACCAAAAATGATAAGATGCTTAGGGATAAAACTAACTAAGGAGGTAAAAGATCTAAACTCAAAACTATAGAGCACTTACAAAAGAAATTGAAGAGGACACAAAGAAATGGAAAAGCATTCCAAGCTTATGACTAGAAGAACAAGCATTGTTCTACCAAAAACAATCTACACATGTAATACAATCCCTATAAAATATCACCAGCATTTTTTGCAGAGCTAGACAAATAATTCTAAGATTTGTAAGAGAAAAAATACCCCAAATACCCAAAGCAATCTTGAAAAAGACAACAAAACTGGGTGCATCAAGCTGTATTACAAAGCTGTAATCATCAAGACAGTATGGTACTGGCGCAAAACAGACACATAGATCAGTGGAACATAAAAAGAAAACCCAGAAATGGACCCATAACTATATGGTCAACTAATCTTCAGCAAAGCCATCAAGAGTATCCAATGGAAAAAAGACACTCTCTTCAATGAATGGTGTTAGGAAAACCAGGCAACAACATGCAGAAGAGTGAAACTGGACCACTTACACTATACACAAAAATAAATTCAAAATGGATGAAAGACCTAAATGTGAGCCAGAAAACTATTAAAATCGTAGATGAGAACATAGGCAGCAATCTCTCTGACCTGGGTTACAAGAGCTTCTTACTAAACATGTCACCAGAGTAAGGGAAACAAAAGCAAACAAGAACTTTGGGACTTCATCAAAAAAAGCAACAACAAAAAAAAAACACACTTCTGCACAATGAAGTAAATAATCAACAAAATTAAAAGGCAGCCAACAAAATTGAAGAAAATGTTTGCAAATGACATATCATATAAAGGGTTAATATTCAAAATCTATAAAGAATGTATCAAACTCAATTCCAACCCCCCCAAAAAAAACAACCCAGTTAAGAAATTGGCAGAAGATATGAATAGACATTTTTCCAAAGAAGACACCCAGTTGACTAACAGACACATGAAAAGATATTCAACAACCATCATCATCAGGGAATTACTACATGAAACCACGATGAGATACCATCTTATACTTGTCAGAATGGCTAACCTTAACAACCCAAGAAAAACAGGTGTTGGCAAGAATGCAGAGAAATGGGAAGTCTCTTGTACTGTTGGTGGGAATGGAAACTGGTGCAGCTACTCTGGAGAACAGAGTTTGTCAAAAAAACTAAAAGTAGAACTACCCTACAATCCAACAATTGTATTATTAGGAATTTACCCAAAGGATACAAAAATATAGATTTGAAAGGGTACATGCACCCTAGTTTTATAGTAGAATTATCTACAATAGCCAAACTATGGAGAGAGCCCATATGTGCAGTGACTAATGAATGGATAAAAACATATTACTCAGCCATCAAAAAAGAATGAAGTCTTGCCATTTGCAACAACATGGCTGGAGCTAGAATGTGTTATGCTAAATGAAATAAGTCAATCAGAGAAAGACAAATACTGTATGATTTTACTCATATGTGGAATTTAAAAAAGAAAACAGATGAATGTATGTGAAAGGAGGGAAGAGAAGAGAGGGAAATAAACCACAAAAGACTCTCACTGATAGAGAACAAACTATGGGTTCATGGAGGGAAGTGGGGGGGAGATGGGCTAGAAGGTTGTTGAGTACTAAGGAGGGCACTTGTGATGGGCACTGAGTGTTGTATGTAAGTGATGAATCAATGAATTCTACTCTTGAAATCAGTATTATACTGTGTATTAACTAAATTATAAAAACAAAGGTATAAACTTCCCTATAAGCACTGATGTTTAATATATTATTATTATAGGTATATTACCTATAATGCTATCTATCTATTCACATCTGTATCTATGTATTACACAGATCTGCTATACTCAACAATGCTTGTGGTATGATTTTTGCTTTAAAAGCTATATATCTTTTGATATGTTGTGTTTCCATGTATATTTGAATTCAAAATGTTTTCAAAATTTTTTTGTAATTTCTTTCATTCATTGGTTGTTTAGAAGTGTGTTGCTTAAATTTCCAAATATATAACTTCCAGATTTTTTCTGTTGTTGATCTAAGATATAATTATGATCAAAAAACATGCTTGATATAAATTTACTTATTTAAAAATAAAGTGATGTTATAGAACAGTGGATATTGTGCGCAACCATTTGTAACAGAAAACAGAGTATATATACCTATATACTACATATATATACACACACACACACATATATAAGCTTACATTTGCATGAAATGTTTGTGAATGTATATGAGAAAAACATAACAACGGGCACCTTCGGGAAAGAGAAATTGGTGACAGCTGGTGTCAGAGATGGAGCCCTTTAAACTTTTTGAATCATGGACTATATGAATGTATAACCTATTCAGCAGTTAAATGAATAAATAAACCATGTAAAGTTCGTTTTACTAACACTATCATTTCACAAAGTAAATATTTCTATTGGAGAAGCAAGCATTTATTGAACACATAATATGTACCAAACCACCACAGAGCACCTTCTGGGCATCATCTCTGTATCCTTAAAACAGCTTGTATTGTTAGTACTATTGTCCTCATTTTACAGTTGGAAGTACTGAGGTTCAGAAAGACGAATTATTCCCCAACATTTGACAGGCGTTAGGATACTGGCCAGGGTTTGGTTGAGGGCAATTTTATATCACAAATTTAATTCCCATATGACAGTAATACTCTACTATTAAAAAAGGAACAAGAACATAACTTTAGAATGAATAAAGAACATTCTTTTAAATAAAATATTTATCTATATAAAATTAAATGCATTCCCGTTCTATTTCCCTTTTTGTGTGCGCAGTGGCATTAGTCCCAAATTAGAGCCTAAGAAATACTGATGGATTCCAGTCTGCAACCAGATGCAGAAGTCTTCCAATATAATACCTACCACAGAGAGGCACAATGCTTCTCCTGAACATTTCCATGAAGTGACTTGCTCACAACGCAGTCCATTCCATGTATTAAGGCACACTTCCAGGCTAGAAAATGTGTGCTACATTGGGATGAAATAAGCTTCCCTTGCACCCTCCATGCCTTTGTCTTCAATTTGCCTTGTGGAGTCACCGTGCAAGTTTTAATTGATCCCTCTTCTTTGTGACAGCTCTACAAACATTCAAAGTATCTCCCTTTCAATGTTAAACCCTCCAAGATTCTCTGTCTCTCCTACAATAAGATTTCAAGTCTCTCTCATATGTGTAAATAGATAATTCTCCTCTGGGGCACTCTACATTGTCAATGTTTTTGATAGACTATTTTACAAGAGAATATTGACCAGCAGAAAGCAGACAAAGATTATCACCTCCAGTTGCTGAATGTCATCCTATTAACAGACAAAAATAGATTATCTTTATGACAAGAGGATCAGCCTGCTAACTTGTTTTGAGCAGGCAGGAATATACAAACCTTAGTTATTTTTTCATATTTGAAACTCATAGGTTCCCACCCCATGAAAGGGAGAATGCCTTGTCTTAAGGGCAAGACTTTAATATTATACCTATTCCATTTAATTTCTTTTGAAGTCAGCCTGTTGAAACATGAAGAGGCTAAATTCAGAGGAATACAATAGAGAAACTTGAGAGAACTTAAAAAATGAAAAAAATAAACATATTTTAAAGCCAAAATATAAATAGTACAAATGAAGGTGGGTTTTTTCTTATTCATTAGTGATATATCTATTGAAACACTAGGATTTTCATGTTAAATATTTGAGATCCTTTAATAGCATCTAGACTTTAGATCATTAATAAAATTATATTAAGTTAAATAGCTAGCATTTATGGAAGTTTATTGTGAATCAGGAACAATTATAAGGGCTTTCAATGAAGTACATTCTTTTAGTTCACAACAATCCTGCTATATAGGTACCATATTCTCTCCACTCTGAAAATGAGAGGGGTGAGCAAATTAATTTGCCCAAGGTTATAGAACAATCAGTAAAACTGTCATTCAAAACCAAGAAGTTATGTTTTGAAATAAATGACAAACTGATAATTACAAAATTGTTCTGTAAAAAGCCAAGCTTGCCTGAGTTTCTTCTTGAAACACGGAATTCAGGAATATGCTGAAGAATGAGTAATGGCTAGCAACCAAAGAAAAGTTGGATGAGAAAGAAACAGAAACTCCATACAGAAAGGAAGTGATAGGTGCAGTGATTTGATGAGTATCACACAGACTGGGTTTGAAATTGACTCCGCTCCTCACCAGGGCTGAGGACATGAACAAATGACCTGACCTGGGTTAGCCCCAGTTTCCTCATCTAAGAAATGAAAGTAATGATATCTCCTTCAAAGGGTTTTCACCAAGAGCCAATGTGATAATATATGTTAATCACTTCACAGTGCCGGACACATAGTATGCACTTAATAAATGATGGCTATTATATTATTATTATAGTTAAATTTGAGTCATGACACCGGAGGGAGCATATGCCTGGTAAATTCAATTTTCTCCCTCAGTGAAGTTGCTCATGTCCCTAACCTCTAGTAGTGCCTAATTCAGGAATGTAGGCTCAATAATTAATCATAGATTATACTTTATTGCATTAGCTAATGTTGCTTTCTACTTTTAGCTGTTTCATAAGTTCATGGGGGCATTTGTCATTTTTTTTTCATTAACTGAAAGAAAATGTAAAATAAGAAATCTAGAGAGTACTTTTTTCCCTACATTTCTAAATTAAAGTGTATTTTCCTTCCCTGGTAGAACATTTATCTTTTATTATAAAGTCTACCAAAATGTCTCTAACACTGGAGGTTTCTTTAACTGGAGAGCAAATATAGTTCATTTAAAAATTCAGCAGAATATACAGCTGAGCATCTAGGACATCACTGGACCGTGATCAATACAGAATTATCATACATAGAAAGGAAATGCTTTGGTTTAAAATGGAGTTATGTTATTATTTACTTAGATTTTTATTACTTATTTCTCACACTACGTGTTACAGTGTCTATTGTTAACATTTTTAGACACATTCCTCAGGATATCTTCAGGTTTCCAAGAACGTGGCTGACAACTCTAGAAATTACTAATCCATAGTCAGTTTTACTTCTCTTCAAGATGACTGTTAAAATTATATTCAATATTTTTAAAGTGCTAACACAAACCAATTTTATTAGTGGAGACTACATCATTAAATCATGAAACTAGATCTGGTGACTTTGCAGCCTTAAACTGGATTATGATCCTATCAAATGTAGAATATGATCCATACTTGTTATCAAAATCTTTAAAATCCTCGGTGTATCCATCCTTGCCTGGCTCTGTGATGGGGTGTCTTATGCAACCTCTCCTTGTATGTTCTACTCTAGCTACACTGATATTCTTCGTGACTCTGAACTTCCCTTCCTTTCTGCCTTCACCAGAGCTCTTCATACAAGGCCCACCTCTTCCCATGCCTTTATTTGAAGGATCCTTCTTACCATTCAGGGTTCCGCTCAAGGCCTTTTCCTCAGAGATATCTACTTTGATCATCCAATGTGAACTCCACCCCCAACTCCAACCATACACTGGAAAAACTCTGCTACATTTTAGTGAGGTGACTATTTGAAATGCCCTTCTTTACTTGTTTATGAATTTATTATCTGTCTTCCCTACCAGAATATGAGCATCATTAGAGAAGTAAATGTGTCTCCTTGGATCACTGTTGAATCTTCAGGGTCTAAAGAAGGGTCTGGTATGGAGTAGATCTTCTAAATATATTTGTTTAATTAATAAATTATGGAGGGATTTCAACTGTGGTTTTCTACGTGTTCGAATGAGCACAATGGCACCGTGGTTGCACCTACTTTGGAATTAGGCTGCCTAGCTTTTCAGTCTCTAGTTCTGTCACTTACTGGTCTCTATTACCTTCATGTGTCAGATAGAACCCATCTCACAGACTCATTGAAAGGATTGTCTGCAATGACGAATGTCAAGTATTCAGTACAGTAAGCTCTCAGTAAATACTGTCTACGATTATTCATTTTTTTTAAATTCAGAAAGCCTTGCTGTTTTAAAGGTTTCATCATATGCAGATTTTAAGTAGAACTACTAAGATTCACCTGTCTTATGAATGTGTTCCTTCCTATCATCAGTTTATATTTGCTTTCTTCTTTGGTTAGCAAACACAAGTCAGCAACCTCTTTTGTCTTTGCAATTGTCTTATTCTAGAGGTGCTCATCCACTCCATGGATGTAGCTTTTATTTCCTGTGCCAACAATTCTTGCTGCTTCATTGATACACCAAATATGTGAATCTCTCTATATAATAGTTTTTAATTATTTTTTATTTGAGAAAGAGAGAGAGCTTGAGCAGGAGAGACAGGCAGAGGAAGAGACAGAATCTTAAGCAGACTCTATCCTCAGCATGGAGCCCCATGTGGGGCTTGATCTCACAACCTTAAGATCATGACTTGAGCCGAAATCAAGAGTCAGAAGCTTAATCAACTAAGTCACCCAGGCCCTCCATTGGATAATTTTATACCAGAAACTAGCTCTCCAGAAGGACAGGTAAATTTATGAAAGAAATATGGAAGTTCTATAAGATACATAATCTTAGGTATTATAAGAAGATCCAATTTAGATTGGAGTGGGGAATAGTGAAAAAAGGCATCCTGGAAATGATATTTGAGCTGAAATTAAAGGCCAGGTACAGGTTAGCTGAGCAAACACTGGAAGGTGCAGTGTTCTATAGAAAGTTTGCAAAGTTCTGGAGAAGTAAAGAGATTACAAACTTAAAGGAAACAAGGAAAACTGGTATAGGGTAACAAGCAGGGAGCAGAGGATTAGAGATGAGACTGTAGAGCAAATTGAGCCCACACCCTGAGTACCTCATAGACAACATTAGGAATTTGGGATTTTGTCCTTGATGCAATGGAAATTCGTGAATATTTTATACAGATGGACAGCTAGCTTGCATTTGCTTGTCCAGAAGCTCACTGTAGCTGCATTGTTGAAGATGGATAAGAAGGAAAGAAAAGAGGTTACCTCATTAGTCTGTGGCAGATATAGAGTGCCTTAGAGCAGGGCAGAGGTGCTTTGAGATAAGAAAGAATTCAAGAAATAGTCAAGATACTTCCAATCTTGATATATCAGAAGGAGTGTGAAGACTGCTGAGTGCCAAAGACTTGTTAAATAGCTATGAGACTAAAAAATCACCTAACTAGGACCACTAGTCAATCCACAAATAGTTATCATAGTTAGTGACTGTCAGGTACAAACAAGACCATGATAGCCCTTATGAGCTCCAGTTAAACAGATGTGACAGCGTCACGTTAAGTAGCTGACATCTCTGAAGAAGTTTTAACTGAAATCTAAAATATGTTTTGATTGGTATTTTTTCCTAGATGTAAAATATGTTGTGTCTGAAACCTGTTTCTTTCCAATTCATATATAAATAAATTGCCAACACAGTTATGTAAATTGAATGTGTATTCTCTAGCTGTAATAAGATGACAGTTCGTTTCAACAAACATATTTAACATTGCCTACATGCCAGCCACTGTGATATGCAGTGGCAATGCAGAGATCAAAAGACATGTCTCTGCCAAGGAATGCAGCAGATGTGCCTTCATCCTGGTATTTGTAATGATTTATTATTTTAAACTGGTCTCAAAGAGTAGTTAAACCTGCCAGCTAACTATTGTCAGAATGGCATTTTTATAGCAACTGTGCTAGAAAATAAAAATCATAGCTGTTGAGTATTCTTCAACATTCACATGAACAAAGCAAAAGATAAGTAGGTCCTTAGATAAACCATGATGAGCTCCATGAATGACAACAGGGTGCCATGTCCATTTTATACAGTATTGTATTCTCAAAATTCAGCTCATTGTCTAGGACATGGTACCCATTTGTTAAATTCATGAATGGCAGAATTAATTAATGCCTGAGTTGTGCTATGTGAGGATAGAATTTAAAACCCCTAGTTCTGGGGGTCCATCAGGATACCTATATATTCAAAATCGGATCATTAATAGGAACTAATTAATTGATGAGAGTTGCCCTTTGCCTTTTCCAGATAAAACCGCATTTCTATTCTTTTCAGCCCAAGGCCCTAGAGTCTTAACTAAGAGTTCCATGAATTGATCAACACATATACACCACAGGAAATGTCCTGCTCATTGGTTTTGCTAAGGTCCACTTCTTTATAGGAATTAGCTCACTTTCTGTCAGGAAAAGAATTAAGTCAGGACTAAAGTTTCACAGAACATCCTCTCTCCCAGGTTTAGTATTTAATTCAATTCAATTGTAAAATTACTTCTTTACATCTGCTATGTATTTGTTGCTAGTTTTGTTGGAAAACAGAATGAATAAAATGAGGCCTGCACTCAACTATTTCACAATATTGTTGAGGAGAAAGAAGTAAACAATTATTATGTACCATACTAAGGACTATGATAGTGTAAAATAGAGGATTCCATCAAAACCCTAGAGAGGCATGTATTAGTGAGCTTGAGCTGTGATGACAAAATACCATAGACTGAGTGGATTAAACAACAGAAATGTATTTCCTCACAGCTTTGGAGGTTGGAAAGTCTAAGTCCAAGGTCCTGGCAGAGGTCAGTGTGCAGTGAGGTTCTCTTCCTGACTTGCAAAGGGCTGCCTTTTCACTGTGTCCTCACGTGGCAGTGAGAGCAAGCCTGGGTCTCTCTCTCTCTGTCCTTATTAGGACACCACTCTTACCATATTAGGGCCCCACCCTTGTGATTTTGTTTAATTTTATTACCTCCTTATTAGCCCTACCTCCATAACATCGAGAGTTAGGGTTTCAACAAATGAATTTTAAAGAGATACAACTCAGTCCATAGCAGGGCATCTAAAGCAGAGGGAGGTTGATAGACATCATGAGAAACAGAAACTGGGGAGCAGTCCCACACATTTGGGAAATGGTTAGAGGGGATGGTATAAACCATACTTCAGGTAGAGGGGACAGGGCAAACACATATGAGAGTGAGTGAATAAAGTGAATAATGAGCATTGGTGATATATAAAATATGAATTAGAGAGTGAGGCCATTGATGGGGTCTGAGAATCTAATTTCAGGAATCACCAGAATGTCAGACTAAATAAGATCACCAACGTAGTGGGTGTAGATAAAGAAAAGGTCCAGTGACTAAGCCCTGGCTGGTACATCAACAGGTCAAGTTGGTTGACCGGTGGAAGGTCTAGCAAATGACATTTCAAAGGAATTGCCAGTTAGTTAGGGGGCTGAAGCCTACCAGAGTGTGTGTCCTGGATGCCAACTGGACACAGGAGTACTCTTTTTTAAGAAAATAGAGTGGTTAAGGGTGTTAAATACTGCTGGAAGATCTACACTAGATGCACACTGAGGACTGACATTAGATTAGCAAAGTAGATGTTGTTATTAGTAAATTGGACCAGAGCAATTTGCCCGCAGTTGTGGAGTAGAGTCGCCTGGCCAAAGTGGGTTCAAGAAAGAAGGGGATAAGCAGTGGAGAGAGCATGTGTAGGTGAGCGTTCAGGGGATTTTGCTATGAAGAAAAACGGAGGGAACTATATGACATGGGGGCAGCTCCAGATAGAAATAGGCCCCCAAAGCACAGGCATGCTCTAAAATCCAGTCTCTCCTGCAAGCATAAGTTTACACTGATGTCTAACACCACCTGGAATGTGTGTGAGTGCAATAAAAACAAAAAGATTAACTGAAAACAACCAAGCAAGCCCACATTTTGAAATATAAATGATGTATGATCAACTAAGCAACCTTTTTAAGCTTGATGATCTATTTAGCTGTTAGAGAATTACATAGTTTGGGGTTTGGTTCTGACTTTCTATTCTTCTCTAGAATAAAATCATATCTTTACTCCCCAGCCATTTAAGTTACAGGAAGTGTCTCTGCTTTGAATCCATGAAAATCTACTTTCTATATATTGGGAGGCTCCATTCTTTGTTATTATTATTATTAATTATTTATTATTTATTCTTCTTACCTTATGAATTAGAACATTTGCTTTTTATAATAGTTACCTCATTTTCTCTATTTTTTTCTTTCACTGACTCTAGGTCATTCTTACCACTTTGCATATTGTACAAAGGTTTAACTCAATACCATACCTTCCTCAAGTGTATTCCTAAGGTTTATTCTCCATCTGCATGCTCTCTGATAGGTTATGAGTTTCCCTGAGTATGGCTTCCTGAGATCTGCATGGAATTCTTGTGGCATTATGTATTTTTTATTTTATTTCCAAGTGTGGCAGAGACACTCCAAGGTGACTCTCAATGATCCATACACTTGTGTGAACCTCTTCCCTGGAGGGTAGATTAGATCTGTGATTTGCATCTATCAATGAAGATAGCAACAGTGGTAGAATGTAGCTCCTATGATTAGGTAATGGTACATAAGACTCAACACTGGAGAGAGATTCTCCTGCTGGCCTTGAATAAGTTAACAGTCATGTGGTGAAGTGCCTATGGAGAGGTTCACATGGCATGGAATTATGGGTAGCCCCTAAACCTAAGGGTGGCCCCTGCCACAGCCAATAAGATACCAACACCCTCAGCCATTTGGCCACAAGGAAATGAATCCTGCTGATGTAAGTGAACTTGTAAGCGAATTCTTCCCTGGGATGCTTCCACACAGGCTTGTGAAACTCTGGTAGACCCAGTTACACTATGGCCAGACTCCAGACCCACAGAAACTCTGAGATAATAGATATATGATGTGTTAAGCCACTAAGTTTGAGGTAATTTGTTTTGATGCCAAGGAAAACTAACAGACAGAGCTTTCCATGATTTTTATTAAGAGTATGTCTTTTTTTATATGCACATCCCTGGCTGTTTTTTAGACCCAATCTAGTAGTCTCTGTCACTAAGGAGTAGTTTCAACATATATAAATTTATATCTATAGTTTTATCTCTGCTGTATTTTATATTATTTGTGGTATGTTCTGTTTCTTTTTTCTCCCCCCTCATTTTTAGTTTTTGATTGAATAGGTTGAGTACCCTTCTGCTTGCTTAAAAATTACAAATACTATTTTTGTTCTTTTAATAATTACTTTAATATTATAATTGTTTAACCCTATTTATTTCCTAAACCTATTACTATCTATATTTTGCCTCTAATGAGGCAAGTATTTCAGCAGCCCATTATCTCACTTTGGTCTCTTGTCTGCTATTATATTGATATTATGTAGAATTATCGATATCATTATATAGATATTATCTAGAATTAATTGTACCATCTCAACCTTGCATGTTTCTATAGAATCATCTGTACTGTTTTCATAACAAGAGCTTTCCTTAAAAGCGTTTCAGTTTGGATCTTTGGCAAAGTGCATGAGATCTTATACCCCTGAGAATATTGCAATTGTGCCTTCCCTTTGGAATGACAATGATGTTGGTTACAAATTTGGTTCATGACTTCTTTTCCTTCAAAAATTAAAATGTGTTGCTCCATTACTATGTAGGTGTTTCTGTTGAGAAGTGAGATCCAATCTAATTCTTACCCTTCCATGGATAATCTGCTTTTCCTCTCTGAAAGCTGCTAGTTTTTCTGATGGACTTTGACCTTAACTGTCACTCTCCTATGTCTAGGCGCAGGATTTTCTTTTGTCCTTTCTACTCAACACTCCAGGAACTCTTTCAATCTAAGGTTTTAACTCATTAATTCTGGATTCACCTGTATCATTTATCCAAATATTTCCTTGTCTTCATTTTTATTTTTTTCTCCTTAAACTCCTATTAATCTAATGTTGACACTGCTACTCCTACCCTCCATATCTGTTTAGCTTTCATTTATCCTTTCCTGCTGACCATCCTCTGGTCAGATCTTCCAGCTTACCACATCCTTTTCAACTTAGGTCCATTTTAAAAATCTCATCTATGTGTGTCTCTGTTTCAACCATCACAGTATTTATACCTAATATTTGCTCCTGTTTCTTATTTATGTATTTATTTATTATACTAGATGGATACTGTTAATACCATCCCATATATCCTTTAATATATTTCTCATAATTATTTTTTAATTTTTTGTCCATCTGTTCCAATGACTCTGCTTTGGAATGTATGCCAATTCCACTTTATAGTGTTATTCAGTTTTTGTCTTATTATTCATCAAGACTTAATTTATTTTGTCTTGTGACCTCACACTTAAGCTTTAGCTTTTGGATCCCATGTTTTGGGAAGGGTTAGTCTGTGATGACAGCAGTGAGTTTAGAGAGATGAGCAAGGATGAAGTCCAATGCAGAGACCCTCTAGTACTAGAGACCTGCTTCCCCAGGGAAATCCTCTGGTCCCAACTTTATCTTTGAACACTGTAGGAGAAGCAGCATGAAGAGACAACATGGCACTAGGTTATAACCCTTCAATCTGAGACGTCTGGAGGGAGAGAGTAGAGGAGGGAATGCTTGGGGAAGTTATTTATCCTGCAATTGGTTTTAACAACTCTTGGCCCCCGAAGGACTTTGCATTGCCTCTATATTGCCCATGGACACCATCAGTAGCAGAATGGTTCAGGGGTATGTAAGGTTATGGGATAATCAAATGACTGTGCCAAGCACCATGTGCCAGATGCCAAGAAATAAGAGGAGATTGCAGATCATCCAAGCAGAGGTCTGGAGCCTAAAACAGCCTTTTCTTTCTCCACCTGGACCACTGTCCTTCCTCGTCAATCCAGATCACTGGAAAGCACCAGCTCAAGCAGCTTTCAGAGCTGGCTTTAGGGACAGCCAGCAGCTCATGCTACTCACCATTTTCACTGCATCTTCTCTACTTAATCTTGGGTCTATCCCACCATCTTTTCTGAGTTTCAGCAAAGAGATTACTTTCTTGGCAAGAAGAAAAAAACCTATGTTCAATAAAACTGAAAAGTGCTACCAATTCCACAGAGCTCATGACCTGTAATATTTCTGTTTTTAAAGCATCAAGCCCTTTCTTGTAACTGGCACCAGTTATTATTCAATCAGTTAATTTTCTGTGTAATTATTTAATACAACTGATCATTAGTATTTAGTCTCAACACTCTATATGAAAACCAGGAAATCCTAGAAAATGATGATATACTTGATTCATTCATTTAGTTATAAACACTAATTGAACAATTTCCATGTGCCAGTCTCTAGGTTATGCAAGCAAGAAACTAAGATTAAGTACTTGTCTTGAAGAGGATTTTCACTAAAAGAATTATAAAGGGGTTAAACAGAGTCTTATATAATTATAACAAATGCATTCATAGATTTTGTACAAAGTCATAATGGAGCATAGAGAAGGGTGCTCCTGACTTACCAGTGAAGAGTAGGAAGGCTTCATGGAGAAATTTTCTCAGGTCACATTGCTCTGGACTCTCAGAAAACTTCTTTTTTTTTTAATGTTTATTTATTTTTGAGAGAGATAGACAGAGTGTGAGCAAGGCGGGGCAGAGAGGGGGAGACACAGAACTCTAAGTGTGCTCCAGGCTCCACATTGTCAGCACAGAGCCCAATGCAGGGCTTGAACTCATGAACCACGAGATCATGACCTGAGGCAAAGTCAGATATTTAACCACCTGAGCCACTCAGGTGCCTCTCAGAAAACATTTTATTACAAGGTCCACCCTCAACTACTCAAAATCTCTATACAATGATTCTGCCTGTCATTGCAGGAAAAAAACAAAACCAAAACAATCTGATCTGACAATTATTTCCTGAGCCTACAAGTTGTTTGCTAAACCAGTTTTGGTATATGCTAGCTCTAACATCTTGGAAGTGTGGTTTGTGGTAAGCCAGCATTTACCCATCCAAACACGGGCTTTCATGTACACTAAAGCATGAGCACCTGTGCTTTTGAAACCCTGACATCTGGTCTAGATACATTCCAGATGAGGATGTGGAAACTATGTTTTGTTATTCCTTTTCACTGTTTTCTCTATCTAGAATCACTGAATAAATCAGTATTGTGAGCAGTTGGAAGTCTTCACTCTTGAACATCAAGCATGTACCTTAATATCAAATTTATATGAGCTCTATATGATAGGTAAGTCTTACCTACTTTATCTCCTACTCGATTATATGAAAATATTTTGCAAATAAAATGCACCAATTATTTATTCAACAAAACTGCATTTGGAGTTACCGGGGAAGGTGCTAGGGATGCAGAGGTAGCCAACACATAAAATTTCTCCTTCACGGAATTTACAGTCTCATGGAGCAGACTGATATTGAGGAAGTAATTATAAATGCGATGACTACTACAAAGGGGAAGGACAGGGTGTTGTGGAAACAAAGAAAGAGTGCTGTAAAAAGTGGCTTCCTCTGTAGAACAACTGTGGGAAATTGAGATTTCACATTAAGATCAATAGGGCTAGAAGCGTAGGCTTCATTTTTTAGAGGTCATATTGTGAACGGCTGTGCTTCTGATACCAGGATACCCATGGGGGACCCAGAGGCCACAGAATAAACACGATGCATATTTCTGGTGCTTGGGCGTCACGTGAAGATTTGGGAAAACAAACATTTTTATTAAAACAAATATAGATATGTTACGGAGTAGACTTGTATGCATGTTAAAGATAAAAGATGAAACTTCAAAGAAATTTCACACTTGCTGAGATTCCCTTTGAACTACACCCCCAGACTCCCTAGGGGTATGTATATTCATTCTCCTCTGCCTTTAGGGGTACTTTATAAAAAAATAATGTTTAACAAGTAGTAGAAAGAGCATGGGGCCTGGCACCACTAGGAATAGCTGGATAGATTTTGCTAAGCCAGCTGTGACTCAGTTTCCTTGGGGAGAGCATAGAGATAATGCCTTACCTCTAATGATTGCCATGATGGCAAATGAAACAGTTTCAGGACAATGTTTGCTACAAAATAAATATTAGTTACCTCTTCCAATATCAGTGAAATAAATAGCTGTCTATGATTCTTACTGTTTAATCTCAGCACAGCTAGAACCACAGAAGGAACAACCAAAGAAAGCAGGTTGTAGTAAGCCCGTGTTATGTTCCCATCTGTTTATCCATTAGCATAATAGCTACTGTAATAACAGCTAACAAATGTGAGTGTATGTGTGGTGAATCTGAAATGCCTGTAAACTGTAATTTAAGGAAACAAAACAAACAAACCTACCCATTTTCCATATGTTAATGTATTTTTGCTCAGTGTTGCTATTTTTAACCATTTTATATTGATTATGACTGAAAAAAGAGAAGAAAAAAACATGACTACGCCCACTCCTCTTGTGAATGGAGTATAGGATTAAAGAATATAAGAACTCTTGGTAAACTCTAAATCAGTATACAATTATAAAGTGCTATTATGGTTATGATTATGAAGACATGCTAATAAAGAGCTCTGTATTTCTCAATAATAGGTATTTCCAATCCAATCAGTTATTTTTTAACTCAATTTTGGCCAAATTTTTCTCTCTTCTCCAAAACCCTGAGCCCTAATGAATGAGGCAAACTGAAAAATTTATGAAAACTAGCTATGGATAAGACAGAAATCCAATTATATTTTGTTATTTTTACTATAAGAAAATAGAAACATTTGGTTTATTTTAATTTTCCTGAATACTTTATATCAATAATGGAATTGGATGTCTTGATATTACAGCAGACTACTTGAAAAAAAAAGTCTACTTGTTTCACCTGATGAGATTAAGAGAAAAGAAAATATATCAGGGTTGTATTTACTCTTAAATGTTTGTTACTTAAACATATATTATATCATTCCAGTGCTGTGACAGGAACTTGAGCTGTTGAGTAAAGGACTGCTTCTCAGGATCTGCAGTGAAGCAAGTAGAAGGTTCATTAAGAACATGGTGGGTCTGAGCTATGCTGCCAATGCAGAAGGTCAAGGTCAGTTCATCAGGTATAAATCATGCAGGGCTCATCACCTGCATCAGAGAAGGTCGAGAGAAGTGATTCAAGGTTGGAGTCACATAATTATGGTCTTGCCAGAGCTAAAAGAACCAAGAATTCTAGCTGCCTTCAAGCAAGCCAATCAATAACCATCTTTGAGCTATCTTAAGTGGATGGATGGATGTCTGGTGTTAATTCTTTAAGGTCTCTGATAGTGCCTACTGCATATTATTGCTTACGTACAGGACTGAATAATGACTAGGCCTGGGGAAGAAATCATTGCCTTCTTACCACGTGGGAAATGATACCAAGTACATTAATGTCTGACCTCAACTTATCCAATGTAAACAGAAGTTACTGCTAATATTCTTTCGTTCCAAAGTCCTAAGGCCAGTGCCTTCTGATAAGGCTCTTCTTCTGTCTGGGTCTCATAGAAAGGTAGCATCTTACCACATGTCCTATCAACTTTCATATTTGTCATGGATCATACTAATCCCATGCAAAGAGATCTGGCTCCTCCCTGTAACTGGAAAGGTCCCCATTGAGTCCTGAGCCCTATGGGCTTATAAAGAAAGGTAGAGTTTCCTTTGTTGAAAATGAGGAAGAAAAAATGCTGCATCTCAAGTGTTTGTGGCTGTTTTCCTTCTGGATCTTTTTTTTTTTTTAATCTATATGTATGGGACCATACCAGAGATTTTGAGTTTCTGGGAGCTCCTAAACTCATCTGACAAATACAGGAGTCTCAAATGAGTACTGGAAATTACAAAGAGGTACTTAATCTATATCTTTAGTAATTCTGAGATTCTTGATCAATGCCCCTTTCCTTCTGAATGAATGGTTGTGGAAATAGTGAGAAGTGCTAGGATTTGAGCTAAAAGGGGGGGGTGGGTAGAGTGAAAAGGATTTTCTGATACATTGAATATTGGGAAAAATTGTGCTGGAGAAAGGCATCTTGGATGAGCCATCAGCTTTGGAACTAGGAAACGATTTGGGTGACCAGTGACGCAAATAACTGTTATGTGGAATACTAAGAAAAAAGTAGGTTGGGAGGTTGGTGAGAATGGAAGGAAATAGACAACTGGAGTGAAATAGTAACAACTTTTTTGACATGTTAAGTTTGAGATACATTTTAACCATTCAGGTGAGAATTCCTATATGAATTTAGAGCTCACAGTAAGAAATGAGAGTTAGATATAAAACATAGTCATTGAGATGCATATAACCAGTGCTAAATCCAGACAGCTAGCCATCTGTCTGTAATGCAGTCTAAGGATTTACCTTCTTACTATCTGTATGGTTCTTTGTTACTACAGATACTCAGTAAATGTGAGATCCAAATCATACAATTACATAAAACATAGATTCTACCATGCTTTTTACATGTAATCCTCCTGCTTTATGAAATCTGAAGCTAATACTGTAAAATACAATTTCACACACATTAATATTTAATTTGGTAAAGATATCATTGAGTATTACATAAGTTTTCTTCCCATTCTACTAACTCCAACTCATCTTATTTCTTAATATTTTCAAGAAAATCCATACTTAAACAGTGGCTGAAAATTGGTGAAAATCTATAGTTCACTTAAAAAAATAACTTATCTGGAATATTACTCGGTGATCAAAAAGAACAAACTCCTGCCATTTGCAACCATGTGAATGGAACTAGAGCATATTACACTAAGCGAAATAAGTCATTCAGGGAAAGAAAAATATGTGATTTCACTCATAAGTGGAATTTAAAAACAAAACAGATGAACATAGGGGAAAGAAAGCAGAAATAAGATAAAAACAGAGAGGGAGACAAACCCTGGGAGACTCTTGGATGCAGAGGGCAGAGCGTTGCTGGTGGGGTGCTGGGTGTGGGGATGGACTAAATGGGCAATGGAGATTAGGGGGGGTACTTGTTGGGATGAGCACTGGGTGTTGTGTGTAAGTGATGAATCACTCACTAAAGTCTATTCCTGAAATCATTATTACACTATATATTAACTAACCTGGATTAAAAAAAAAATAATAAAATTTAAAAATTAAAAAAAACATAACATCTGAAGAATATATATGTTGATGGTTTTATCATTAGCTTAAATTTGTTTCTTTTTGTCACACATTATTTTTAACATTAACATTTTGGGAAATAAACTTGAAAATTTGCTTAGGAAAGAGGAAAAAAATTTCAAAATAGCTGTCATTTGCAATTCTTGAAATTTATGCTTGAAAAACCTAACGAAGATTTGCCATCAGGTTCACATAGCTTTATAGGGAGAGAATGAGAAAACTGATGTTACTATACAATCAACACTTTGCGATTTGCTTTGAAATTCCTTTTACTTCTGAGGCAGAATTCTTGAGGCTGGGAAAGAGTATGTATGAAATGACTCAAAAGTCACAGAAGCCTAAAGGAATAATAGGACTCTATATTGATAAGCTGGGAAGATTTTGGTTAACAAAACAAGTCGTAGTTGGTGGAATTTTATTCATCTACAAAATTTCAGGCTTCTTGGAGTTAGAGAATGTAGTACTTGCTAATCATTTGAACCATAAGATAACATTTTAATGAGGATTATGTGATTTCACTGGAAGGGAAAATGTCCTAAATCCTTCCACTCAAAATTGACGACTTGTATTTAAAACTGTCTGACACACTCTAAAGTCTGAATATAAATTTAATACAAGGCAAGCAATGCTAGCTCTGGTTTTGTCAGAATTGTTGTCTTCTAGAATTGTATTGTTTCGTGTTAGAAACCTAGCTTTTTGGTGTAGTTCCCCTTCTTTACGCTAGGGTGAAAGAGTCTAAATCTTTGGAAGTCATGGAATCAGAAATAATCTTCCACATTTTGTTCACAGCCTGAGCCCCATGGGCAAAGATTGTTCCTGCGCTGCCTGCACAGCATTTCCCAGGCTGCCTAGCAGACCGTGAAAAGCTTTTCTGGAAGAGAGAGCATGAGTGAAGAGCATCACAGAATGAGAACGCACAGGACATGTCATATCAAGGGCAAAAATGTAGACCCGCTGTAGAACTGCAGAAAGGAGCAAGGGGAGGTGAGAAGCAGCCCAACTCAGAACTGAGGGGATGAAAACCAAAACAAACAACAGCAACAACACGAAAAAAAAACCCCACGAAGATGTTCAAAGGCAGTGTGAGAGGCAAGGATTAACAGCTCAGGCTCCTGAACCAGACTGCCCCTCATCCTGCCTCCCTGACTCTGCCCCTGAGTAGCTATGCAGCCTTGAGCAAGTGGTTTTAATGCCTCCGTGTCTTGCTTCCCCATCAATATGATGAAGATAACAATAACACCTACCTCATAAGCTACTGTGAGGTTAAATGAGCTGGTATATTTAATAGATTTAGAATGATACCAGGTAAGTAATAAGCCCCTGGTCAATATTTAGTTTCTATTTTCAAATCTTAAGTGAGATTAATAATGAATTAAAAAATTATATGAGCCAAAGTTTGGAGTAATTCGCAGTTAGTGTTTATCTTTACATAAGGACATATTAGCAGAAACACACACACATACACACACACACATGCGCACACACACAGAGTCAATCCAATCACAGAAACACAGGGAGGGGAAAGGGAACCCTTAACAGGTAGACTATCATGTTTCAACCTAAAAATAATGACCATACATTAAAGAAGGTTGGGATGGCTCCAGAGGAAAAGAAAAAAAAAGGTAGAAAATTCTTCAGGGCATGCTATTGATATTTTATGAGAATTTGATAAAGCAAAGCATTCAAGAGTGCTAAATTTGTGCAAGGTAATAAAGGGTTCAGAAGGCAATAAACATCGTGGGACCTGCACATATAAGGTGCTCTACGAGGTGTAGTAACTACCTATATTAAAGAGCATTGTCATTTCCATAATCACAGTTCAAATCCAGACGTCACTTACAGTTGATAATGCTACAGATGCCATTCCGTTTTCTGTAGCACAAGAGGCTTTTAGCACGGAGCCACTTAGAGCACTTTCCTGCACCTTGTGCATTTCCCCATCATTTCAATGAGACATTCCATCCTTGTACATAAAACATTTTCAATACTAGAGCCTAATCAAGGAAAAGCTTTGTGGTCTAAATATATAACATCAACATATGAACGTGAGCGACAAATAAACCTTAATGAAAATAAGGTCCAAAGGACCTAGGTTAGAGATGCTTTTATTTTCACTCTACTGAAGACGTTCACATGCAAAATGATGATGTCTCATCATACTTCCGTCTTCTTCAGGTGAATCTGGCAAATTTGAGATATATTAAGGAGATTCTTTTATATTAGAAATTGTCCTAAATAATCTCCACCAAAATCACATGACAAGATCATTATTCTTGTAAATCTAATATTGATAATCCATGCCCAATGTATCTTCATAGAAGTAACTTAGGTAATAACTCCAGTGATTTTCTGTGTCAGAGGTCCCTACGACCACCACAGGCTTGATGATTCCATATAAGGACTCAAGACCAGCCTATAGTCATGTTCATGGCCAAGATTTATTACAGTGAGAAAAACAAAGGAAAGTCCGCAAAGGGAAAAGGCACATGGGACAAAGTTCAGAGGAAACCAGACACAGGCTAAGAATTGTCTCTTAGTGGAGTCCCACAGAAAGAGCTTAATTCCCTCAGCCTGTGAGTTGTAACATGTGTGAAGTGTTACCTCCCAGGGAAGCTTATGAGAGACTCAGTGCTGGCCACATGGGTACCCTCTGCATAGCATGTACTAAAATTTCAGACTCCCAAAAAAAAAGCACGTGTTCAGCATAAATGATATCATTTACATGAACAGTTTAGGCACCACGAGCCCCTCCCACCATCTAGGAAAATTTTATATCGGTTTAGGGAACTATTTGCCAGTTAAGCTCCTGACATGAGCTAAGGAACCACTTGTAAGCAGACCTTTCTAAGGATAGCCGTCCCAGTCTCCTTTCTGCACATGTGCCAAGGCAGACTTTCAGACCAGTTTTTAAACCTGAGAGGAAGGAAGCTTAGCTTTCTTGACAACCCCGAACTTGACTTGCCTAATGAAACTGTCAGAAATGGTAGCACGCTTCCACAATATAGGTCACTGCCAACTGACAAGTGTATAGGTTCTTAAAGCATCTTATCATTGCCACCTAACCACTGCTTCTCCATCTTTTTCTCTAAGAAACCCGCAAACACGCCCCAATCCATCTTAAAGAAAAGAATCTGATGTAACACTTGTAAAGATCAGAACCCCATCTACCAGAAGTATGTTTATATAAAGAGCATCTTTGCAAATATCAAAATGAAGACACAAATTTCTATGTCAGAGATTCAGGAATCTTGAAGAAATTTCAGTCAATTCTTGTTTTTCTTTACAACTGTAAATTCCAAAATGGGAGAAACATAGAAATCATTTTTGACACCCCCCTTCTCACCATTTATATTGTCAATTATTAAACTGTGCCAATGTTAGTTCCTAGAATATTTTCCAAATCTGTCTACCTCTCTCCATTTCCACTCTGTTTCTCCCATCAAGCTACCAATATTGCTTTATGATATAGCAATACAGACTCCTAACTGATCCTCCATTTTGTTCCTGCCTTTCCATTATCTATCTTACAGGCAGAATGATCTTTCAGAAACATCAATCATCCCGAGTTACCTGTCAACATCTTTCTGTATATTGGTGACAGAAAAACACCCAAATCATTATCAACCTCTGCATTATTTATTCCATGCCAAACTTTGTATCCTTACTTCATGCCTTGACGTCCTTTGCTCTCTGAGTTCTTATATAGTCTTAGGTTCTGCTCACCAGCTGTGCTCTTTGTTAAGTTATACTCATTCCTAGTCTTGACTCAAAATATCATCTCCTTAGGGGATCATTTCCTATCTGATCCTTCATCCCAAAGCACACTCATACTCATGTACCTACACGCGCACGCACACACACACACACACACACACACACACACATTCTTAGTTGTATTCTCCTTCTGAAGACTCATTAGCATCCTATAATTCCCCTTCACAGATATATCAGAATTATAATTGATTATCCAATAATGAGTTATATGCTGCATATCTGTACCTCTAGAATATAAGCTACATGAAGACAGGAATTCCTTTTACCTTGTTTATTGCTCTATTTGCAGTATCTCTCACAGTGCCTTGCACACACTCAATGCTAAATAAATACAGATTGAGTAAATGAATAATTCTATATCTAATTCCTATGCTTCATAGTCCTTAGCCTGCACTGAGCATGACCAAAACAGACCTAATAAATTTATAAGTAGACTGATTGCTATGTACATCATACAATCTTGTTAGATTTCAAAATTATTTATTCAAAATGCAGTATTTTCTACTTGTTCTTATTATCGTGTTGGTTTTATGTTTTAGTATTTATAAAGAAAGAGTTTCCACAATGACCTGAAAGAGGTAATTGAATATAATAATTAGAGAAAAACAAGAGAGGGAGAGAAAGGACCATTTTCGTCACCTAAGTCCTGTTATACGCAAAGCTTAAAATACACGTTTTCCACATTTTCTACCAGATGTTTGGATGAGTTTTATCTCTCTTCCTCAATGAGCCCTTTTTGCCACCTGAATCAGACATCTAGGATGCACCTGTGGGTCCTTCTCAGTTCCAATTTAAAAGAACATAAAAGACATAATTCTTGCCTTTGATTTTCATTCACCATCTCATTTCATTTAGGACTTACTCATAGATATTAAGTATGAATATTGTCTTTGTTTTCCTGTCTGTATCATCTTCCTGCTTACCCGTTCTTAAAACCAAGATATTCAGAATCCTCCTTATTGAATTGAATAGAGCTGGATTAAAAACCAGTTTGGGGGTGACATCACCAAGATGGCTACATAGATTATTTCTGACTTCACTCCTCTCACAAGGAGAACAACTAACAACTAGACAAGAATGAGACATCGCTGAGAAAATCCCGAAACACCAGATGGAGGCTGAAGCACTTCCCTGTACCTCAGAGACCAAGAGAGACTGCACTGAAGGGTAAGGGAAGTGACAGCATATTGACTGCGTTGCCTCTCCCCCAGGCCGGTGCAGCACCATGCAGAGCGAAGTGCTCTCTGAGCCTTTGGTTCCTGCAGTGGGAAAAGAGAACCCCCAAAGATAACCAGCGGCCTTCCAGAATTGGGAGTGACTCTGTTGTATCTGCTGCACTGATCTCCCTCCCACCATGGGGATGGCAGGGGGGTCTGCAGGCCCCAACCACTGGGAATCTGACTGTGATGAGCAGCACGGAGGAGCTTGCAACAACCAACACGTGGACGTTGGCAGACCGAGTTTACACCTGCAGTGCCGAAGGAGTAAACCCCCCAGCGGTTTTGCTCATCTGCCCACCCAAGCTGGGATATACTCTGACCAGAGAACTCAGTGGCATGCAGATCTGCCTGATTCAGATCCTTGAATGGGGAGTTTCGCTGACTCTAGTTTGCCTACAGCCAAGCAAGGAGCTGAATCACAGCCTCACCACCTATGGAGAGTGCCTTTGGCTCCATTGGACCAGAAGAGCTGGTGACAACCCATGGAAGCTGTGTGGCCCAGGGGTGCTCAACCTGGTAATTTACAGAGCAAAGCCAGCGACCCTGTTTGGTCAGAAAACGGGGGGAGCAGATTAGCTAAGACAACAAATGAAGAGCTCTGTCAGGGTTAGAGCTACTTCTGCTGGGCCCCAGGCAGGGAATTTTTGTAGCCCTGCACATTGCTGGACATGTCCTTCAGCCTGGCCAACTACCAAACCTAATCAGAGCACACAGGAAACTCTATAGCCCATTGGAGAACCCTGTATACAATGGCACTTGAACCGAGAGCACTGCCCATGCCTTTCCCTGTCTGCAGAGCAAAGTCAGTGGCCTCACTTGCCCAGGGGATCCAGTGTACACCCTGGCCTGATTTCAGTCCCCAGACAGCAAGCTGTACAGGTCCCTGTCTTGTCGTGTTGCCCCTGCCAGGGCAGAAAAGCTAATTTGTAGCCACACCCACTACTGAGTAGAGTACCCAGCCGTGATCATCCTAGCAAGCCGGACCAGAAAATCCAGGCAACTGTGGAACCCATCCTACAGTCTTACTTGGATAGAGAATCAAGCCGGCAGTCCAGCCTAACTGTTTTCAGCCAGTGACACACACAGCCTCATCCCCATCCTCTGAGCTTAAACAGTTGCCTTGCCCCCAAAAGAAACTGTAATAGCAGGCCCCACGTGCCCAAGGACATTACCATTAAACATACCCAGAAACGCGAACTGAAGTGACTGATGACCGACCATCTCTGGCAAACAAACCAGTAAACACTAGAGAAGGAGCCTGGCTGCCCACGTGTGTAGATGCTAATGTAAGGAGTCAAGGATTTTAAAAATCAGGTAAATCTGACACCACCAAAGGGAATCATAAAGCTCCAATAACTGACATGTAAAAAAATGGAGATCTATGAACTGTCAGACAAATAATTCAGAGGAATCCTCCCAATTCATAAGTCTATTGAGTTACAGGAAAACACGGACAGACAAAAACAAAGTTAGGGAAACAACGCATGAAAAAAAAGAGAACTTTGCTAAGGAAATAGCAACCATCAAATAAACTAAACAGAAATCCTACAGTGGAAAAATACAGTAAAATGAGCTTTAGGCATCCCACCAAACCTTGCAGGGGCTGTCAGAAATGAGGGAAGTCTTGGAGACGGTGAATTCAGACTTTGCAGTTTGCCTAATGGCAGATATTATCTTAAAGCAAAGCAAAACAGAAATCCACCAACCTATACAGATAACAAACATGGCAAAACATGCATTAGAAATCACACATCAAAGAATGAAAAAAATCCCTTGATATGACAAGTTAGTGAGCATAAAAGCCACAGGATGGCCCACAAAGAAATCCATGCCATTTAGCCTTTTCTGAAAAATACTTTAAATTATACTTCGGTTTTCTTCTGTTTGTCTAACCATATTTTTTAAACATAATTTCATAAACATTAATAGGTTGCAAAAAAACAAAGATTTATTGTCTGGAAGCTTGAAAAAACGTCTTTACCTCAAGGTCTTCGCTATATTCATCATCATTGTCTATTTCTTAATACATATTCCTTCCCATAACTGGCTATAGAGTACTTTTTTTATTTTAGGGCTTGAAATTATTTTTTATTCTTTCTGGAATGATTGTATTCTCCATTCTTTTAAGACTAACATGTATTCATTTGCTGGTTTAAATTAAATTTAAATTATTAAACATCTTTATTATAATTGTTGATTATAATTTGTGTATTTATTTATTTGACTACTTGACTGTAAGCTATAATCAATTTCATTTTCCATTCTATTTTTTAAATGTTTTATGTGTGTTTTATATGATGTGGGGACTATAAGAAATGTAGGTAAAAAAACTTACCTGTCTTAACTGTACTTTTTACAATACGAGTATAAGGATATAAGATATTTTATTGACAAGAGATAAGGACTAACAAGTCAAGAAATTTAATAATTGTTGGGGTACCTGGGTGGCTCAGTCAGTTGTGTCCAATTTTTGATTTCAGTTCAGGTCATGATCTCTCGATTTGTGGGTTTGAACCCTGCATTGGACTCTGTACTAACTGCATGGAACCTGCTTAGGATTCTCTCTGTTTCTTTTGCTCTCTGCCTCTCTCTCTGCCTCTCTCTCTCTCTCTCTCTCTCTCTCTCTCTCTCTCTCTCTCTCTCTCCCCCCTCCCTCAAAAACAGATAAATAAACATTAAAAAAAAAAGAAGTTTAGAAATGTTTATCTCCAGAGGTGAAAGGGGAGTGAAAAAAGCAAAAAATGTCTATGGTAGATGATGAAGAAAAGGATTTAAGAATCGTTTACATTCTTCTGGAGTAAGAAAATTCTAGAAATCCAGCAGTAACTCAAATGTGACTGAGACAAAGAGGGTATGTAAGGAGGTTCTGGGTAAAAGATTCATGATAAAGCTGCAAACAGCTCAATGTGAGGCAAATGCTGGTAGAATTAGTCCATTTGGAGCAAGACTGTGAAGGTAGATCGGACACTGTTCTTTCCAAGGTCAAGTCTAAGAGCCTGTCTTGGATACAAATCTAGCGAGAACTCTGAAATAAGGTTTCTATGTTAAGCCAGAACAAGCTAAATTCTGTGACAGAATGTGTGCCCTTATTCTTTACCACCTGTTTACAATTTGTGCCCCCAGGGTTAATCATGAAAAAGACAATTTTTTTGAACTCAGACCATCTTTCAGTTTCCTGATGTAACTAAGATTGTTACCACCGAAATACTTTCATGTGCTCTTTTCCTGTGTCTGGAACATTTCGCTGACTCTGTCTGGGTAACACTTATTTACCCTCACTGCCCCACATTCAATGTATTCCTTCTAAAAGACTTTCTCCATTCCACCCAACTTAAACCAATGACTTGCTGGCTTTATAATGTAAGGTCCTAATTTATATGAATTCTTCTTATAAAACTTATAATAATTTATGTACACTTTTTTGAATTTGTGTTGGTTGAATAACTTGTCTCCCCTAACCACCCTACTAAGATTGAGTTATAAGATTAGAGTTGATGTCTCATTTTGTTTACAATTATCTCTAACTCTTAGCACATTGACCGGTACAGTGATTAATAAATACTGACTGAATGAATAAATACCAGTTGTGAAGGTGGACTAGGCTAATAATCCCACATGGAGGAGAGGCACAGAATTGTCAGAGGCTGTGAGCACAGTCTCCAAAACATAGGGAAAATTCCTGCTCAATCTGAAGTGCTAGAATATACAGTCAAGCATAGGCACCTTACTGTGGTGGGCACCTTGGTGGTTTCAATATAGCTTACCCATGTTATGTTTTCTTTAAGATGTAATCATGTCTTTTAGGGCTGCAGACTGTGGGTTCATGTTAATTGTCCTGGTTGCAAATTAGTAAATGCATCATGTCATTTTTATAGTGTACTCCAAAAGAACAGAGTCTGTCGGGTGGAAATAAAGTAAATGCAATTAGTACCACTAAACAAAATCAGATGATCCAGAAAAAGCCATATTTTGAAAGACGGTGAATTTATACTGAAGAAATAAATTGCCCTATAAAAGTACATTAATGTTGGAAATAGAAGAAAAAGAGAAGACCACATGAGTGCCTATTAAGTTACATGATTTCTTAATCATGCCTTTCAAAAGAAATGGGTTAAAGGTGTAGAATAAACTTAGCCCTCTTACTATTTTTTTTTCCTGGAGTAACCTTATTCCAAATATCAGCACTAGTTAGCCTGTTGTCATAAGAGTCATCAATTTCTACCAACATTGGTGAACAGCCAGTAGTGGGCGGGACTAATGGAGCCCTACCTTTTGTCATTAGGGCTGCCATCTAACTTTGTTACTGCTCTAGATTAGTACTTAACTGAAATTGCTTATATATGACTGCTACTGTTAATGAGAAAGGATATTAAATATGGATTATAGCTTTCATAGCCTGGCTAGCTGGGCATCTTGGACTTAATGCTCCCCATCTGTGACCCTTTACAATACATTAAGCACACCTTTTCAGCAGCAGCCCTGTTATAGTTAATCATGCTGAGGAAGAGATTGTACTAAACGTATTAGCAAGACACTGACATTAACCAAATGCTAGTCAGATGTGTCAGGGAACAAAGAGCTACATCTAGGCTCTGTCTTTTCAATGGACTTTGAGCTTTTAAGTCAATGGTATCGGAGTCTTTCCATCCATCAGTATGAGGATTGCTGGTTTCTTGAATTACACTGATGTGTGGCCCCACATTTTTAAAGAATATAAAAGTCAACTTATTCCCTTGTTTAGGAAATTTAGATGCAAATTTTACTATTTACTTCTCTGTAATGTGCATATTCTTTCAATGAAAAATAAAATATGTTAAGTACATGGAGTTATAGGAAATAACACAAGGCTTTTAAACTCTAAGAAAAACAAAACAAGTGAAAAAGTAAGTACAGTGATAATCTTTGCAACATATAGAATGCACGATAATGGTATGTTTCATTTTGGAAGCCACATTACCTTCTTTAAAAAACCAGATAAATGGTATTGCTTTATGATATGAAAATATAAACGTTAACGGAAGATATCAAATGTCTGGGAAGAATATGCTTCCGAAAGCCTCGGAACAGTTGGGGTGCGGCTGGCTCCATGAGTAGAGTGTGTGACTCTTGACCTCAGGGTCATGAGTTCAAGCCCCATGTTGGGGGTAGAGCTTACTTTAAAAAAAAAAAATGAAAGAAAACCTTGGAGCAGAAAGAAAAGGAGACTGAGACAAAGCTACTACACGGGAGCTGGGAATTGAGACCTGCATGTATCAAGGATGAATGTTCAATTGAATTGTGTCTTGCTCAGTTTTATACAGTGAAATCATGGAAGGTCTGAAGGTGGGACTGATGAGTGGACCTGCTCGATCAAGATAAGCCTGAGACCCAGAAATATGCTTTTTAACAAAGAACAGATATTCCTGTAGTTCAGTATGGGGCATAGGCCAGAGTGTAAGGGGATGTTGATAAAAAGAGATTGCAGATCCAGGGCTGTGTAGGAATAAAAATAGTATTGGAAAGAGTCTGACCTATCCACATTCAGCTTCAGGGTCCATCATTTTCCTGTGCTTCATTAGTAAACTGTGCATAATCTGCCCCATAGAGTAGCTTTAGGTCTTCTTAGGGAATTCTTTATTATATATACACTAAGGTCCTAAATTTTAAATATTCATCCCAATTTTGTTTTGTATATTTAAAGCCTTATAATCTTTCACTTAAAAATTCTATTCCTAAGAAGTATTTGTTAAATCATTAATTATTAGCTAATACACATATAAAAACTACCATGGGTCGACCATGGTCGACATACTTTATGTATACCTGAAACCTGAATAAATTCACACAGCAATCCTATGAAATAAGTACAATTACATTTCATAGATGAAGTGAGACACAGGAAGTTCAAGAAGCTTACTAAGTGGCTCACATAGCTATTGGCTCACAAGGCTGTGAACCTGAAGAATCTGGTCCCCGGGTATTCATCTTAGCCATTAGAGTATTGGCTGTCTTGAGGATAGAAATAGCAGCTAACTAAAATGCAAACCATCCTAGATGCAATAATTTGGGATTTGTTAAGAAAGTTAGGGTATGTCTGCATAAGAGAGGACATAAAATGTTATTTTGTCATATGAAAAATAATCATGTTATATTGATTAATCAGAAAAGTAATCTTGGTCATGGAGTATGGATGCTGTGAACGGAATCCCCAGCTGGCCAGTGACGGACATGCAGCACGAACAAGAAATAAATCTCTGTTGTCTGAGTCATTGAGATTGTGGGCTGCTTGTTACTGGAGCACAATATAGTCCATACTAATTAATACAATTAATAATCAGCATATATTCTAGATACAGAAACCAAATCTGAAAGAAAAAAAAGAAAAACCCTGACAATAGTGGTGAAGATGAATCATAACCATCCCAATAGATTATACTGGAACAGAAAAGGCAATGAAACATTTTAATTCAGTTGTCATGACCTTTGGTATTAAACACATCCATTTTTAAACACCACCTTTTAACTGTTAGATGTTTAAATCTCTTTTTCTGAAAAAAATGTGAATAATTTGCTGTGAGAACTCAATGAAAACATAAAAGTAAGGTGCTTAGCATAGAGTCACACAATAATAATTCAAACCACAGTAGGTTTTATTGTACAGGGCATGCCCATCTCAGCACCATGATAAAGCAACAAGTTGGAGCTAGAGTTGTCCTGAGAGGAGATCCAATTTCTACTGTCAGACAAAGACTCACTTGTCTTTATTTTTTAGGTACTTTTGGATTTGGGGCAGAAGTGACAGGAGAAGGGGTTTGCTCCCCACCCCATCCATTATTTAAGATAAAACAACTCCAGCCTTTCACATAATGTACATTCACAAATAAAGTAATCAAAGTTCAGTAGTCAAAGTCAAAAGCCAGTAAACGAGAACTCCCAATTTCTCTTATGGGACATTTTCATTTAATGCTTAATCTCATTACCTGAGAGAGTCTCAATATCCTGCTTGAAAGAATGGCACACCTAAGAGCCCAGTGAAAAATTGTGAAAAGCATTTCCAGTCCATGGAGCTTCACCAAGGTGGCCATAACCATACTTTTGACCATCAGGAAAGAGCTAATATTGAAGAATGACCCATCTTCTTTGACTGGACTCTCCCATCAAGTGTAGGTTATATAAGAATAGATTAAGTCTGAACAATACTAAATTTTTGGATTGTTGTTGACTTCACTATTCCTTACAACTAAAAATAAACAAACAGAACACCTTTTGCCAACTAAAAGCATCAGGAAGCCTGAGGAAGGATAAATATTGTATATGACAACAACAATAAACAGCAACAAATAGATAAGAACCTATGTTAATAAGATAAAATTAATACCATAATATTATAATACTTTCCTAAAAAATTATCAAGTTTTAACATGAACTCTGAATAAATCTGATAAAGACATATTTAAAGGGTTCATGGTAAGAAACAAAGTACAGTTGGCAAATTCTGCTTTTACCCAAATTTGTATTAGCATCTTTCCTCAGGAAAAATGGTTTATCTCAAGTGCTCACTTCTCAATGAAAATTAATGAAGAGAAAATTTACATCTTATGCTTTTTTGTGAGAGATTTGCCATAGAAGTGTTTAGATAGATCCTTCAATATTTAAGAAGAGAAGGAAGAGATCAATATTGATACATTCACATCTACTAAAAAAATGTGTTTTTACTTCTCACGGAATCCTTTATAACTGCTATATTAAGCTTAGTAGCTGGTGCCCCGATAAAATACAACTTTGTTACTAGAAATTTAAAGAGATCATGTCCTTACTTGGTGTATTTATAAAGCAGAACTCAGATATTTCTAGTGTCTTAGAAAATGCTTTCATACAAGGAAAGTTATTGGCAAAATGAACAAATTTAAAACCTTAAACATTAAAATTATTGGGGCGCCTGGGTGGTTCAGTCGGTTAAGCGTCCGGCTTCAGCTCACGTCATGATCTCGCGGTTTGTGGGTTCTAGCCCTGCGTCGGGCTCTGTGCTGGCGGCTAGCTCAGAGCCTGCAGCCTGTCTTCAGATTATGTGTCTCCCTCTCTCTCTGACCCTCCCCTGCTCGCACTGTCTCTCTGTGTCTCTCAAAAATTAAAATAAATAAATAAAGTGTCTTTCTTTTCCCTATTAGAGTATCTTTTCTTGCGCTATGATTATGCGTTAATGATTAGTATGCAGGCTTAAAAGTTTATTTGAAAGAGAACACATATATACACATACACAGATTTCTATGAAGTAGGTATTTCCAAATTAACAAACATTCTCAGTGTTTTTTAATCTGCATCCATGTATTTTATTATATAAAAAGAGTATTAAAAATAACACAGAATTAGAAATGCAATCACATGGTTCACTTATATAATTCTAGTCTCAAAAACTTGCCTCTTTGTCATTGTTCCAGTATCCTGGAAAATAATAGCAAGAAGAGTGAAACTATTTCCAAGATGGCCTCTCTATGAGAGGCGCTCCTCCTATGTCTCCCTCTGACTTTCACGCCACTACCACACTCCTAACACTTCTCACACCACACGTAGGTTCCATCCCTATACCAAGCAGTTCTCTGCAACATCAGCGTCCTACAAGGTAAGTTCTAACACTGTCTACCTAGAGATAGCATCGGCTTCCATAAGTTAAGGGCTCCATCTTGCAAGACTGCCAACTACTTCCACTTTAGATTCCAGTTTGAAGCATATATATGTATATGAAACTGTGAAGTATACATATGCTTTAAACTAGCACATATATAATGTGTAAGCTATGCTATATTTCTTAGCATATGAATTACCATACACATAAAATTGTGTATATTATATATTTAAATTAAAATTAGTAAAATTATATATCATTATATATTAAAACTATACACACACACGAACACAAACACTATATGCTTCAAGTCAGCACAATTTTATTGCTCATTCTTTGCCACTCTAACCTACATAAAAGTTAATTTGGAAAACTCCATGTTGGACAGTTAGCCACCCATTTGTGTTCCTAACCTTTGTGTTAGCACGCATTCCTTCATTGAAGCAGTGTCCGGCAGGGCGGGACACGACAAAGCAGTTGTTTTTAAATAAACAAAGGCTGTTTTAAATAACTTCACTGTTGATGAAGAAACAACTTGAGTTATCATTGTCTTACAGTTTTATTATATACACATAGTTGCAGCAACTGTTTAAAGTATTTACTCTCATCCCTTCCCCCTCCCCCCTCCCCCTTCAGCCCTAGGTTTTCAGATAGTCATGGAGGTGGGCACTTGTGGGGAGAAGCACTGGGTGTTATATGGAAACCAATTGACAATAAACTATTATTAAAAAAATAAAATAAAGTATTTACACTAACAATAATATTGGGGGGTAGACTAGCTTATTAATGACTTTATTAGCAATTGCCAAAATACAATAATAACAAAAATAACCAGCTTTGGTTGCCTTTATAACTGTTTTCAAATTCTCTCTGGACAATGCACTCCCTAACTGCGTGCACCACCGGCAGACAAGGCCCAGCACCTGCCCTCTGTGCACCAGTACCTGCTCTTAGTCCCAGTGTCTAGACAATCCCTATAATACCATATATGCTAAAGAAATGCTTGATGAATGGGAGTTACTGAGAAAGTATTAGATTAGTAAGAAGCGTCTGTAAATCTACCCTTATTTTGTGTTTTTGCAGACTTTTGAGAAATACCTTCAGGCATGATAATCAGATTCTGGTTCTTTATGTAATTGTTCTCTGCTACCACTAAAAGCCACTGAGCCACATGTTTTCATTCTAATAGTTTGAGAAGATGATGAACCTATGACATCAAGTATGAGCCACTTAGTTTGCACAGAAGTTTTTGGCATCCCAGATAATATGTTTTGAAAAAAAAATACAGGATAATATTTTTATGCAATTAGCAGAATGTCTGAAACATGGTGCACATTGGATGCATACAAATCCCCTCCATCACTGTTTTCCCACTTGATTTAGGATGCTGGAAGATGGGGAGGGAAAGAGAGCATATAAAGGAGGTGAAAAATCACCACCAAATGATTATTGCCAGACTTATAGTCTATTATTAAAATTTTCTTTGCTAACATTGCAACAGTGGAGATTCATAAACTTTTTGTCTTTATCTGTATTCTCATTTTAACTATTGACAATAAATTAGAAAGACATAAATATTTACTGTCAGATTGGTAATGCAGTAGTTTCACTGGGTATCCCTTTTACAAGACAAAAGCAAAACTGTTATTTTTAAGGCATAAATCAAGAAAAAGAAGTGCAATACAAAATTCTTTGGGATTTGCCAAGAAGATATTGAAAAGTATATTTGTATGCTATTCTTTTTTTCTTCTCACCCAGAACGCCCTACTTTAATTCAAGTTGTGTATTATGAAGTATGAAAAGAAAAGAATGAAGAGAGGAAAAAAGGCAGGGCTATTGGCAAAGAGTTGGTACTGTAGAATTTTTTTTAAATACATATTAAAATGGCCATAATTATTCATTCTCAAATTATATTATTTGATTTTGCAAAGAAATGTTAACATATGGACTAATTCTAATAAGCATAGCATGTCCAGTTGTGGTTCATTTTTTGCTAAACCAATGCAATCATTCCCTTTCCTTCATTCATGGGTCAAGATAGGCAGCACCTTCCCACACTCACTCTGGCCTTGACCATTTAACTAGCTTTGGTCAAAGGAATAATCACAAATGTGACCTCAGAATTAAATGTTCTGTATGTGCATTAGGGATTGCCTTCTATCACAGCTTTGGGGAGAATGCTGGCACAACTCTGTCAGGAAGGCCAGGCAAGCCTGTTGGGTTATGAGAGAGCAAGGCCCCATCACCCCAAATTCTTTCGCTGCCCTGATCAACAGCCTGCCAACAGTCAAATACACCAGCCATCATCTGATGTTCAAGATAGACACAAACACATCAGAGGGCCTAACAGAGATCAGGCAGCCTGCTCAGACCAGAAAACCTGCCTCACCAACCCCAAGAGCAGCAGGCTCAATAAAGTGATTGTTGTTTTAGGCCACCAAGTTTTAGAAGTGGTTTGTTACACAATAAAAACTAGCAAAAACAATATTTCCAGAAAATTTCCAAATACCCAGACAACATTGGTAAAGCTAGTAATTCCACTCAAAGAAAAGTTGGTTTCAAATCTAAAAATACGGTCATAAAGGTACCAGTTTTCCTTCTAACTCCACCCCTGATGACAGTCTTATTTTCTAATGAAATTGCAGAAACCATCTCCTGTTTGGCAATGTGATGAGTGCAATGATGGTCAAATTCCATAACAAATCCTTGGGGGAAAAAAGGAAGCATGACACATGGATAGAGTAGGGAACATGAAATTTTTGTTGAGTGTTGGGCATTGAGCTAAGTATTTCCCATGTGTCATCCCATTCATCCTTCAAGAAATTCTGTGTCTTTAATCTCCTTTTTAAAGGAAAAAATTTGGGGTGCTTGGGTGGTTCGGTCAGTTGAGTGTCTGACTCTTGATTTCAGCTCAAGTCATGATCCTAGGGTTATGGGAGTCCTGCATAGGCCTTCATGCTCAAGGTGGAGCCTGTTTGAGATTCTCTCTCTTTCTCTCTCTATCCCTCTCTCCCTCCTGTCTCTCTCTAAAATAACTTTTAAAAAACTTTTTAAAGTTTATTTATTTATTTTGAAAGATAGAGAGTGAGAGGGGGAGATGGAGGGGGAGAGAGAATCTCAAGCAGGCTCCATACTCAGTGTGGAGCCTGATGCAGGGCTCAGTCCCACAAACTATGTGATCATGACCTGAGTCGAAACCAAGAGTCAGATGCTTAAACATATGAGGCACCCAGGCTCCCCTAAAAAATTATTTAAAAAGGAAAAAAAAGGAGACAAAAATAACCCAATTAGTAAATTGATGAATCAAGATCCAAATACATGTTTTTCTGACCGAAAATATTTAAATATCTCCCAACCTACAAAACATCTTATAGTTTGTATAAACACTTAAGACTACTAGAGCATGAAGAGATTCTTAAATTTGTAACTAACAGCATTTTTCAAAGCTGAAAAAGCAATGATCTGCAGAAAATAAATTCAAAATTTTGCAGCTAGAGAGTAGCATAAGAGGAACCAGAAGTTTCATTACAGGAGTAAGAGTCTCAAGCCTACCAACGTTTACTAGGATTCTTATGTATTTTGTACTTTGGATCTCAAGTTTTGTGTAAACAGGATGCAAGGTGAGAGTGGGTGGCTCCCATGTGGGAAGGCACTGATACAGAAAATATCTCATCAAAACCTTTGAGGTTGCCAACTGCCGATTTCCTTGCTTCTATTCTAGCATGAGGTCATTGTTTACGTGTGGGAATCTCAAATTTTGTGCGTCTCTAACTTAAGGAATTTTCAAAGAGACAATTATATGAGAGTTCCCTAAATCTAGCAATATAGTTTTTCTCTTTTTTGGGGGAAGGGAAGTGGAGGTGGGGGTGGTAAGTGGGAAGAAAGGGGATGGAAACACAATTGGTATTTTGACTTGCAAGCTTAAAGCAACTTCAAAATAGATTCTTTTTAATGAATTCAAGAAGAACCAGAGCCAGAATTAACTATTTTAGAGAAAAGTTGAAAAGATTCTGTTAGGGCTAAGGAAAATGAAAATCAATAACAGTGCTTTGGCCCCAGAATCTCTAATTAAAGAGCAAATGGAAACTCTTTCTTATTTGACGTTCAATCACATATTCCAGATTTCAAATTACCTCTGATATTATGTGTCCTTCATTTTTTTCATTGTATGGTCCCTATTTGCAATATTATGTTTGGCATTATAATCCAATTCAAGGAGATAGAAGAATTGCATGATTTAAAATTTTTAATATTTAGAAGATAATTTTTTCCTGATCTTATCCACAATTTAAATTATTTTACATGCTACATCCATTATACCATGACTGAGGTAATGTTGTAATCAAAAGGTTACATCGCAGCAGGAACCCTAATTATATAATAAACACATGTTATGCTCAGGCACTGAGGATCAGGTGTCCACCAATCATATTTATTCAGACTTTGGTTCAATAACCTTATCATCCCTTTAACACTGATAACTTCCTTGATACAAAATATCATGGTTTGTCCCACTCTACCCTCTTCCATTCTCTGTTCTTCTAAGCCTGTTCCATTTTTCTCTTCATTATCTAATTTACCATATATTTACTTGTTTATTTGTTAATTGCTATTCCATTTATGTTCTTTGAGATCATCAATTGTCATCTATCAGTGTCCAAAATGCTGCCTAACCCATAATCAGTGTTCAAAAAATATTTGTAAGTGGATAAATGAACCCTTCCTACTTTTTTCTAGTTATATAAAATATTGCAGTTATTTCACCTTTTAGATTTCCAGGGCCTAGAATAACAGATTAGAAGTGTACATTGTGTTCCCTAGCTTTGGTTGCATGATATCTAATCAGATTAGCATCTTCCCATCTGGTCCTTCACACTTATTGTGGGCTTTTCATGATAGATCATTCACGTAGTATGAATAACTCTATTACATATGTCTCATATTTTCTTTCCCTTGCCTTGCTTCCTTTCTCCTCCTCTTCCTCTTTCTTCCTCTTCCTCTTTCTCCTTTCTCCCTCCTTCTCCTTCCCCTCTGCCTCTCTCTTCTTCCCTTTCTCCCTCCCTCCCTCTAATCTCTGTTATTGTCTTTAGTACTGGTAGATGAGCTACTCCCATAAGACATTTCTGCCTCCCACCAGGCCCCTGCTAGTTTCTGGATAGGTCAGAATAACTAAGACTTTGTGTCTGGGCTCTTAGGACGATGCCTTTTCTAGAGAGCATCTAAGGTACCAATTTAAATATGATTCTAGCAGGCTTGCTTGATTCATCCTGTCAAACTGTGACTCTAAATGAGAGATACAGTGTAGGCTGACTACCTTCCACTGTATTTTCCCAAAACTCCTGGGAGATAGTGTAAGGCTGAGCCAAACAGATGCCATGACAGGCTTTGTTTCCCCTCTAAACTAGAAGGCCTAAGGTCAGTCGCTCTGGAACCATTAGGCAGTTACACATTGCCTAGAGAAGGGACCACTTTGCGATATCCAATCAGGAAAGCCCAGCTACCTCTCCCCACATTCCTAAGGGTAAGACCTGCAGATAGGAACTTTAGATAGGACCCTGTGACCTAATGTTAAAGTTAACCCGATAGTCACCGAACAGGACCCTGAACTCGCTCTGTAATTGGTTAATTTCAAAGATACCCTAAATGTTGTAATTGGGTCCCGCCAAAAGTAACGAACACCCTGGACAATGTGCGTGGTTAGAGTTACTGCCAATGCTGTTATACAATGATGATTGGATGTCACAATTTCTTGTAACTCCCCCTTCCCAAACCCCATAAAAACCCTACTCAGCCCTTGTTCAGGGCTCTCAGCACGGATCCACTGCGTTGGTGAAGGCTGTGAGACCGAACTTAGGCCCGGTGAGCCTAAGCTGTAATAAAACTGCCCTTTGCTTTTACATGCGTGCCTCGGTCTCCCTGGCGGTTTCTGGTTTGGGGGTGATATTAAAATCTCAGGCATTACAATAGCAGGCAGCAAATGAATGTGAGTTTCTGTCCAGAATCTAGAATAGAATTACAGTCAGTTTGGATCTAGAAGGAATATGGAGATCATTTATTCTAAAGTAATGTTTGAGGAAACTAAACCAAAAGAGGCCAACTGAGAAGCTTAAAGTGAATTACTGAGTAATGGGAGTGATGATATTTGAGAATCAATAAGATAAAGTAAGCAAGGAAGGCTAGTGATTTTGAAATATCTATCAGTGTGTGTGTGTGTGTGTGTGTGTGTGTGTGTGTGTATGTGTGTGTGTGTTTACTTTCTTGGAATTTTCTACTACCCTTGGATTCTTTCATCCATTTAGTTAGCAATCCATTCAACAGGAGAGGAAACCCATTCACCACCTTCAAAAAGAGGAAGGAATTTATAAATAAATTTGTAAGTTTGCGTTTTAGAAGCCTAAAGTTTAGACCAAGGAAATGAGGGACCTGGGTGTTTAGGCAAGAAACTTAGGAGAATGTGCACTAAGAGAACAAGTTACCTCTCCTAAAACTAGAAAGACTTCTATGGCTGCATAGGAAGATGGAGAGACAAGAGAATTGGCTTGAGGGTAGAGAATCAGGTGGGGCCCAGGTTGGGAGAACAAGAGCTATGGGGCCACATGAACAGGCGTGGCTTCAGCACCCAGAGATGGACAGAGCACCACCATCTGCACCACAAGCCCCAGCAGCCCCAGGGAGGAAATGCCCCCACACTCCCAATGGTAACGAAGTAGCTTAGGACCTACTTTGACTATCCTTCCCACTGGCATGTAGATTCAGCTGTAGACTTTGACCATAGACCATTAGGAATTATGACCCCTGGGGTGTCTGGGTGGCTCAGGGGGTTAAGCATCCAACTTCAGCTCAGGTCACGGTCTCACCCTCAGTGAGTTTGAGCCCCATGCCATGCTCTGTGCTGATAGTTCAGAGCCTAGAACCTACTTCAGATTCCGTGTCTCCCTCTCTCTGCTCCTCCCCTGCTCACTCTCTCTCTCTCTCTCTCTCTCTCTCTCTCTCTCTCAAAAAGTAAATAAGCATTTAAAAATTTTTTAAATGTATTAATTAAAAAAACTAGTTATGACCCTTGATTCTGTTCTTTCCTTAAATGTCTGCTTATAATCATTCAGTAAAAGGGTCAGTTCTACCTCTCAAGCTCATTCTTGCTTATGTCCATTTCCCTCCATCTTATATATAGTACAATTAATTTTGTCCAATCGATCCTCTTATCTCACCTGGAATCCTCTAATAGCCTCTTAATTTCTCAGGGATTTCTTTTTTTCTTTTCTCCTGCCCAAATCCTTGTTTTATGTAACAGTCAGGATTACTGAAAAAGATTACAGAGTAAATCAGATCATTTTACTCTTTCCTGTGGCCTTTCATATATTCATCCTGGTTTATCAAGCTCTCTTTAATTCAGCCCCCACTTACTCCTCTGAACTTATTTCCTATCTCTCTACTCCTTATCTGCTATATTGGCCTTTCCTCAGTTCCACAAACCTTCCACATTCTTCCATATGACCTCATTTTCTCTTTTTACCTCTTCCCCAAGTGCACTTTGCCGTCATCTTTTAGCTGCTTCTGTTTTTGTCACTAAGATCTTAATCTAAATGTTCAGATTTAAAATTATTCTCCATCACACACAGTGTAGCTCTTCACACTAATAAATTCTTATGGCTTACATGTTTTCTTGATTGTTGTGTCTTCTCTGTCCAATTGTGAGTTCATGAGAACAGATAACTTTTTGGTTTGGTTTGGTTTTTTTTCAATGCTGGCCCCTCAAGTTTTGAACGATGTCCAGTAGCTGGTAGACATCCAATTTGATAATAAATGAATGGATAAATAAGTATGGATGGATGAATGTACAAGACTTTGCCTTTGGACATTGCTTGGATCCTATCAGGCTTACCATTTTCAGTGTTGTGGGTTACTCACAAGTACTTGCAAAAAATGTTGCTGGATGGATGGTAGAGGTTTGGAAGGAAACTTCCCTCCTTCACACTGCCTTCCTGTGATGAGGGGGCATAAGGCAAGTTGTGAGCAAACCACAAGCTAGCACACCCCACCCCCAACTAGGTGGGATACCTGTGATAATTTCTCTTGCACCCCTGGCCGCCCAAGAGCCAAGGAAAGGGGAAAACAAGTGGTTAACTGATAAGAGATCACAGTCATGCAAGACAAAAGTCTCCTTCAGTTTACAAATACAGTAAATTACAAGAAAAAGGCAATTTTATCAATAGCTTAATCTCCAGGAAATCCCTTCTGTCTTAATGATAATGTTTTGCTAGAGGGAAAAACAACTTTAGCTTGACAATAGCTAGGCCTCCAGCAATCTGTGAGTTTTCTTTAGCATAGGGAAATCCCTTTAAGAAACTTCTTAACTTTATCTTCCCCAACTCCATAGTATATAACCAGTCACTCTTCACACCCCCAGTGTAGCTCTTTCTACCCATGGGTCCTATCCCCGTGCTTTCATAAAATCACCTTTTTGCACAAAAGACTTCTCAAGAATTTTTTCTTGGCCATCAGCTCTGGAACCCACCATCACTCTGAAACCCCATCATCCTACACACACACACATGAACACACACACACACATGTATCGCTACTGAAAGAGCAATGTGGAAGGAGACGATGGGAAGCCTCAGAAAATATTAGTTGCCTTATTAAATGGTTTTGAAATATTTGCATATGTTCCAAAGTATGGCCATTTGTAGGAAAATGGATGGACCTTGAGGGTGTCATGCTAAGCAAAATAAGCCAGGCAGAGGACAGAAACCATGTTTGCACTCATAGGTCTAACAGGAAAACAGGAGAAACCTAAGGGAGGACCAGGGGGAGGGGAAGAGGGAACAGAGTTGGAGAGAGAGAGGGATGCAAAACTTGAGAGACTATTGAATGCTGAAAATGAACTGAGGGTTGAAGGGGAAGGGGGAGGGGGGAAAAGAGGTGGTGGTGATGGAGGAGGGCACTTGTGGGGAAGAGCACTGGGTGTTGTATGGAAATCAATTTGACAATAAAATATTAAAAACAAAACAAAACAAAAAACAAAGTAGAAGCATGTAATGCCTCCCACTTTGGAATTGTACATACAACTTCTGCACAGTGCTTAATGTCAATTATTGGTCATATGATCTCTGACAATGTGGTTTTTTTTTTTTTTTTTCTTTCTTGGGTTTCTTATGAATAAGCTGCTGTAGTAAGAGGAAACTAGAATCAGAGCTAGGAGAATTTTAATATTTTATTTTATTGAAAGGGAGAGAGTGAGAGAGAGCAGGGGAAGGAGAGAGGGAAAGAAATATGGAATCTCAAGCAGGCTCCGTGCTCAGTGCAGAGCCTGACACAGAGCTCAGTCTCATGTCTTTGATATCAATGACCTAAGCCAAAATCAAGAGTTGAATGCTTAACCGACTGAGCCACCCAGGCACTCCAGATGTTTAAATTAGAAGAGATAATGCTTGAGAAGTATGAAACCTTAAAAAAAAAAGCATTAAAATGTATGTGTCATCAGGGGTTATCATAGTTATGACTAATCATGTTATCGCTAATGATAAGTTACCACTTATAATAGTTTAAAAATAGCTTTCATTAATGGTAAGAGTTATTACTAGTGTGAAGAGCCGTTAATAGCTATCATAGGCACTACTAATGATAAGAGTTATTTTTTGATCCCTTGGGATGTGCTAAATAGTATTCTACACACAATATATGCATTAACTTTTTACAACAACTCTAAGTGGTTGATTTCATGCCCATTATATAATGAAGAAAGCAAGCCCCAGAGAGATTAAGTAACTTCTCTAAAGTTTTCCTAGTAATTTATCAGAGTTGGAATTTGAACCCAGCAGTTCCATCTCTTAGTAGAGAGCCTGACATATAACAAATATTAAAATAGTTTCAAATGCCATTATAGCCTCTATTAAAAAAATATTGTAATGTTTATTTTTGAGAAAGAGAGCAAGACAAAGTGCAAGTGGGGGGTGGGGGGCAGAGAGAGAGGGAGACATAGAATCTGAAGTAGGCTCCAGGCTCCAAGCTGTCAGCAGAGAGCCCGACACAGGGTTTGGACTTACTGACTGCAAGATCATGACCTGAGCTGAAGTTAGACACTTAACGGACTGAGCCGCCCAGGTGCCCCTATATCTTCTATTTTTAATTTTGATATTTTATTATTTGTATGAGCTCTACACATAGCTTCTGTCACATCTGTTATGAGGTAAGATCTTTATAACATCACAAGGATGGGTTAAGTATAAAGTGGAAGCACCTAAGAAATGCTCCAAGTCCTTTGGTTATTCAAAACTAAAGAGAAGTAACATTTTGGTGGGGGGCAGGGGGTTTAAATCTAAATCTTCCACACTCATGGGAACAATTTAACCTACATAGGTAGCTAGCCTCCTTCCGTTTCTCTGCCATCCATGAGCAAGGCCACATGCCACTTGAAATTCTAAAATGGTTGTTTGGGTCTTAGAATATAATTTTTGATCTGTGCATTGGCATCTACTAAATCGAAGAGGCCCAGGGATCTACTAAATCTGAGAGGCCCAGTGATTGAGAAGCAAAAGTGTGGGAAGCTAACCTAGCTGCAGACTCTGGCCAAGTTAATTCTCTCCCACAAGCTTACATTCAGGGTCTCTGTCAGAAGCAGACTGTGTCCAGTATTTGTCTCATTATTTTCAAATTGCGCTGGAGAAACACACCTGGGGTGATATGGCTTCTCATGAGGGGGAAAGATATAATTTCCTGGGCTGATGTAACACAGTGGGAAGACTGGCCACAGTGTCCCCGGTTTCAAAGGACAGTGGCAGTGAGCTTTTTAAGAGCTTTGGTTATGCTCCATGACAATGATTTGCTTCCATCCCAGGGAAGATTTGCAGTGCATATAGTTTTGATCAAAAATAAGAGCTAGAGATAGTTCAAGGTCAGAGTAGGGGTGGAGCTTATAGAAGAGAAGAGAGACACTCTTCTGAATTTAACTGATAACAGTTGAAATGTAAAACCTTTAAAAGACTAAAAACTTTATCTTACTCTTTATCCAGTGGTATAATTAGGCATATGGACACTTAATGGTTCTTAGGATTGTGACTGATTTTTCAGGATACACTAGTTTTAAGTAGTTGAATATTCTCTCCAATTGTCTCCATTTTTTAAACCATGTCTTGATTTTTTTTCTTCCAAAAATATGGTCACATAACTAGTACACCTATTTCTATAAGTTTAGATGTACAGGTTCCCCTCGCTCTTCAAAAATAAAAGCCTTTGAGAGCCTTTGTAAGCCAATATGGCATAAAGCAAAGAGGCAATCACTATTAGTTTATACAGAAACATATTTTAGCATCTGCAGACTCAAAAAATAACCTCTTTTAGGCTTCCGATACCTTAGAACACATATCTTACTAATGGATGCACAAAATAAGTGGAGATAAAGCGCAGATGCTCACAGACACTGTTCAAAGCCACAGAAGCTGGAAGGGGAGCGGGGGGCCCACTCTCACTGCTCCCACTCACGCTGCCTCTGTAAGGCTCACTGAGAACTAATGCTGAATGCTATTTTTGCTACTTCCTTTTTTTGTAAAGGCAAAAATTCTCTTTGGATTGGTTTCAGTTAGTGAAAAATGTTACTAATGTACATCTCTCATAAAAGTGAAGTGGCATTAACACTAACTTTTGAAAAGTGAAGGATACTTGTTCTTCATTTGAGATCATCACCATCCCACATCTAGTTGAATGACCCATCATAAATATATATAATACGCTTGCTAGTCTGTATACCGTAGTCCCCCGTTTATCTGTGATTTTGCTTTCCTCGCGTTCAGTTACCCATGGCCAGCCACAGCCCAGAAGCAGATGATCCTTCTTGTGGGGTAGCACCAAAACGTCAGTGTAGCCTAACACTACAGCACAACACCTTGTCATACCTTCACTTCATCTTGTCCCCTAGGCATTTCATCACCTCACATCATCGCAAGAAGAGAGTACACTACCGCAAGATATTTTGATATAGAGAAACTACGTTCACATAACTTTTATTACATTATATTATGATCATTGTTCTATTTTATTATTAGTTATGATTGCTAATCTCTGTAACTAACTTCTAAATTGAACTTTGTCAGAGGTGTATATGTATAGAAAAAAAAACATTGTATATATAGGGTTTGCTCCTCTCTGCCATTTCAGGCATTCACTGGAATTCTTAGAATGTGTCCCCAAAAGATAAGAGACTACTGTAATTGAAAGTGAAGAATCAGAATGCGAAAATTATTTGCCTTCTTGACTACTGTCCTTTGAAAACAGAGACAAAACTCTAAGATTTTGGAGGGTGAGAGAGATGAAGAAACTCAGTTTGTAACACATTGGGAGGAGAACAAAAATATGATTCTTAAATTATCCAATAGTTACTTTATGATGATGCGAACTGACATATACACAGAATTTAACAAAACAACAAATAAGCTTGACATTTGACATAATGATTATATGTTTAAAGACGTAAGAATATTTGTCAATAATAAATACATCCAAAATGCACTTTACTTCCATCTAATGAATTATCTGTGTATTTCCTTATCTTTGGTTTTTAGATATTGGTGTGCTGATGAGGACTTGAGGTGTTTGTTTAAAATGTAGATTACTGGGTCCCTGTTCTGGTGTGTCTCACCTAGTATGTCTAGTGAAGAACCTAGGAATCTGCTTTCTTAACAAGTATTTATGGAGACACTATCAATATTTTCCACCTGTGAAAATAAATCTCACTTTCTCTGAATGCCTACTGTGTGCCACTTTTACAAATGATTTATTTCTTTACTCTTTACACCAGTCTTTTGAGTTAAATATTGTTATCCACATTTTATTGGCAGGGGAACTGAAGTGGAAGATGTTTTCATGATCATACAACATATAAACAGTGGAGTCAAAATTCAAAGAGAAACCAATGATTCCAAATACCCTGGTCTTCCCTGCTTACTGACTATCATGATACAGACACATTCATAATCAATACTAGGAATAATGGTAGAGTTTTGGGGAGACAAAGGAGGTATTAGAAAAGGATAAAATAAAATGTCAATAGGATGACAATCTTTTAAATGATGTTTTCTAAATTGTCAAAATGAAATCATAGCCCATTGAAAGGAAACAGTAAAATAGGCATTGGGTTGAGAGAATCGTTTAAAATGAGAAACAAAATTACATTTTCTAATTGAAGGTTAGTTAGTTATGAACAAGCATGTCTGGAAATTGGTGATCCAATTCTAGATAATCACATCTGTCAGTTTAACAATGTCAGGGACTCAGAATGCAGTTATAGAAAGGTTGACATTAGATTAAAAGAAAGAAACAATAAAAAATGCTTTTCAAGGGGCGGCTGGGAGGCTCAGTGGGTTAGCGGCCGACTTTAGCCTAGGTCATGATCTCAGCGTTCCTGAGTTCAAGCCCTGTGTCAGGCTCTGTGCTGACAGCTGACCTGTTTCAGATTCTGTGTCTGTCTCTCTCTTCCTCAATCCCTTCTCCTGCACATGCTCTGTCGGTCTCTCTCTATATAAAAATAAATAAATATTAAAAACTTTTAAAAAATGCTTTTCAATATAAAAATTAACACTTTTTATTCTCTTCATTTAAAAAAATTTTTTTAAATGTTTATTTAATTTTTAGAGAAAGTGACAGAGCAGGAGTGGGGGAGGAGCAGAGAGAGAGACACAGAATCAGAAGCAGACTCTGGGCTCTTGAGCTGTCAGCACAGAGCCTGATGTGGGGCTCAAACCCACAAACCATGAGATCATGATCTGAGCTGAAGTTGGCAGCTTAACCAGCTGAGCCACCCAGGCATCCCTATTGTCTTCATTTCTGCAATTTTTAAATTTAATTTCATTTTTGCATTTTTAAATTTATTGCAGATGTGGAATGACTCTATTTTATAAATTCAGAATTTATTGAGTATTTGATTGGCAGAATTTTAAGATGTCCCCCAAGATACCCTTTACCTTCAGGGTACCCTCTGCATAATACCCTCCCCTTGAGTGTGGGTGAGCCTGACTTAATCAGGCTATGGTTACCAGAGACAGAAGTCAGATAAGTTCCAAGCAGGGGAGGGTCAATGGAGGAGGTTACATGCAGGGAACTACAAAAGGTCTTCAGGACCTGAGAGCAGCACTTGTCTACAGCCAGAAAGAGAACAGAGGCCTCAGTACTACAACTCTATAGAACTTAATTCTGCCAAAATTATATAAACTTGGAAAAAAAGAGCTTCAAGCTCCAGAAAATAATGCACCTCAGCCTTTAGCTTGATTTCAGCTTTGTGAGAGGTTGAGGAAAGAACCTATCTTAGCTAGGCCTGGACTTCTGATTTATGAACCCATGAAATAGTATATTTGACTTGCCTTAAGCCTCTATGTCTGCAGTAATTTATTATACAAGAATAAAAACAAGAAATAAGAAAATAATATAAGTACCTTTTATATGCCAGTACTTAACTAGAATAGGGATACAGCCATGAACATGATGGACAATATTCTCTTCCTTAACGAACCTAAAACAGTAATAGGGTAAAGCTAACAATACACATGTAAAATAGAGTAAATGTATACATAGATATTCAAGAGTGGCAAGTTCGATGAAGAAAGTAAATATGATCTTCTCAATAGATGCCAACAAAGCATTTGTCAAAATGTAGCATCCTTTCTTGATAAAAACCTCACAAAAATAGGGATAGGAGGAATATATATCAATATCATAAAGGCCATAAGTGAAAGACCCACAGCCAATTTCATCCTCAATGGGAAAAACTGAGACCTTTCCCCCTAAGGTCAGGAACATGACAAGGACGTCCACTCTGTTGTGCACTGTTGTGCAGCATAGTCTGGAAGTCTTCACCTCAGCAATCAGACAATAAAAAGAAATGAAAAGCATACAAATTGGCAAGGAAGAAGTAAAACTTTCACTCTTCGCAGATGACATGATACTCTATGTGAAAAACCAGAAAGATTCTACTAAAAAACTGCCAGAACTAACACATGAATTCAGCAAAGTCACAGGATATAAAATCAGTGCACAGAAATCGGTTGCATTTCTGTACACCAAATAATAAAGCAGCAGAAAGAGAAATCAAGGAATTGATCCCATTTACAATTGCACCAAAAACTATGATACACTTAGGAATACACTTACCAAAGAGGTAAGAGATCTATACACTGAAAACTATAGAAAGCTTATGACAGAAATTGAAGAAGACACAAAGAAATGGAGAAACATCCCATGCTCATATATTGGAAGAACAAATATTGTAAAAATGTCTATACTACTCAAAGCAATCTACATATTTAGTGCAATCCCTATCAAAATAACACCATAATTTTTCACAGAGCTAGAAAAAAACAACTCTAAAATTTGTATGGAACCAGAAAAAAACCCTGAATGGCCAAAGTAATGTTGAAAAAGAAAACCAAAGCTGGAGGCATCAAAATTCCAGACTTCAAGCTATATTATGAAGCTGTAGTCATCAAGACAGTATGGTACTGTCACAAACACAGACACATAGATGAATGGAACAGAATAGAGAACCCAGAAATGGACCCACAACTACAAGGTCAACTAATCTTTGACAAAGCAGTAAAGATTATCCAATGGAAAAAAATCTCTCTAACAAATGGTGCTGGGAAAATGGACAGCAACCTGCAGAAGAATGAAACTGGACCACTTTATTCCACCACACACAAAAATAAATTCAAGATGGATGAAAGACCTAAATGTGAGACAAGAAACTACCAAAGTCCTAGAGGAGAAAACAGGTAGCAAATTCTTGAATCTTGGTCACAGCAACTTCTTACTAGGTATGTCTCTGAAATCAAGGGAAACAAAAGCAAAAATGAACTATTGAGACCTCATCAAGATAAAAAGCTTCAACACTGTGAAGGAGACAACAAAACTAAAAGGCAACCAATGGAATGGGAGAAAATATTTGCAAATGACATATTGGATAAAAGGTTAGTATCTAAAATGTATAAACAACTTACCAAACTCAACATACAAAAAACAAACAATTCAGTGAAGAAATAAATGGGCAGAAGACATGGAGAGACATTTTTCCAAAGACATCCACAAGGCTAACAGACACATGAAAAAATACTCAACATCACTTAAAATCAGAGAAATACAAGTTAAAATTACAATGAAATACCATCTCACACCTGTCAGAATGACTAAAATGAACAATTCAGGAAACAACAGATGTTGGTGAGGATGTGGAGAAAGGGGAACAGTTTTGCAATGTTGGTGGGAATGCAAACTGGTGGAGCTACTCTGGAAAACAGAAGTTCATCAAAAAATTAAGGATAGAACTACTCTACAACCCAGCAGTTGCACTACTAGGTATTTATACAAAGGATACAATATGCTGACTTGCAGGGGCACATACACTCCAATATTTATAGCAGCACTATTGACAATAACCAAATTATGGAAAGAGCCCAAATGTCCATCAATTAATGAATAGAAAAGATGATGTGGTATACATACACAATGGAATATTACTCAGCGATCAAAAGAATGAAATTTTGCCATTTACAACAGTGTGGATGGAATTAGAGTATATTATCCTAAGCAAAATCGGTCAGTCAGAGAAAGACAAGTATCATATGGTTTCACTCATGTGGAACTTAAGAAACAAAATAGATGAACATAGTCAAAGGGAAGGAAAAAGAAGATACAAACAGGAAGGGAGACAAACCATACGAGACTCCTCAATGCAGAGAACAGAGTGGCTGAAGGGGGAAGGGAGTGGGGGGAAGGGCTAGCTGGGTGATGGGCTTGCATAAACACTGTGTTCACATTGTATGGAAATAATGAATCAGTCTACTCCTGAAACCATTATTACACTTACATTAGCTAGGATTTAAATAAAATAAAATAAGAAGGAAAGTAAAATTGGGCAACAATGAGAAACTGACTGATGGGGATGTGGGTGAAACTTAACCCAATACAGTCAGGGAATAACTATCAGAATAGATAGGAATGGTGTCAAGGCCAAAATAATGAAAAGCAGGCACCACATAAAAAGTGCAGTTTGGATTTATTCTAAACACTTCAAAGAACTGTACACATGGGGCACGGGTGTTTATCTGAATTACTCTGAAAGATGTCTCAGTGAAGAATGAACTGAATGGAAGGTAGGGGAAGAAAGTGCAGAGAGAAAGACGGAATCATGGTCCAAGAGGGACCTTGCCCATTGCAAAGATTTAACCATAACCCAGGATGGATATGAAGGATAAGGCTGAGAAGATAATCCACAGGCTAGAAAGGCGAATTTTACATAACGTTGTCATGGGTCATATATTATAGACACTTTCATTCATAATTTTCAGCAAAAACATTTTTCTCTAGGGTATTTCCAAATCCATAATACAAAGACTTGTATTACAAGACAGTGGGAGGAAAGCAAGATGGCGGGGCAAGATGGAGGTGGGGAATTGGTAACCTAGTCCAAAAGCCAAAAAATGACCTGATGTTTCCAACAAATCAGTGGCCCAGAGAAAACTGAACTTTAAACTTTTACACATTTAAGATATTTTTTAACATTTCCCCAAGTTACATTCAAAGCCTGACCATCATTTCCCCCCTAGTAACAAAGCACAGAATTCAGCTAACATTTTTTTTGGCCAAAAATACAAATGTTGAAACTATGTAATGAATGCTGCTTTGTTCAAGATTAATTTATTATGATTAGATTAAGTGATTAGATTATGATTAGACTTTCAAAAAATTAGAGACTTTTTCACACATTCTTCATAATAGCAAGGCAGTGTTCTCCAGTGAAGAAAAATGTGGATGTGGCATATATTTATGTATATTTTTAAATGTGAGCATTTTATTCTGCATATCTAACTCTCAGACTAATAAGAAAGAGTAACACAATGTACAGAAAAGTAAACCTAAGGATCTTCTTCAGAATTAATTTACAATATGTAAAATTTAAACCATGTTTTCAAATAAAATTCCCAACTCTAATTAGTCCCAAAGAGAGAGGTTACAATGGAGTAGAATACAATTTTCTTCTCTCCCTCCTTGCTTTCCTCTTTCTATTTTCATCCCTTGAACAAGCTATTATAGACAGAATTGTGTCCCCTCAAAATTAATGTTGAAGCTCAAACTGTATTTGGAGAGAGAGTCCCTCAGGAGGTAACAAGGTTAAATGAGGTCATAAGGGTGGGACCCTAATAGATAACATTTGCATTTCTATAAAAAGAGACAACAGAGATCTCTCAGAAAAAAAGCCGTGTAAGGACACAGAGCAGTCAGGAAAAGCATTCTTATCAGAAACCAACCCTGATGTTTCTTTGATCTTGAACTTCTGTCCTCCAGAACTATGACAATATAAAGTTCTGTTGTTTAAGCCACTCAGGGTATGGGATTTTGTTGTAGCAGCCAGAGCAGCCATATACGCAAATTGACTTAAGAAATCAGAAAAAAAATCATATAATCATATAATTAGAACATCAATGATATTGGTAACTTCAAAGAAGTTCAATTTTATACAAACAGATTAATATCCTTCATCTACCAGCTAGCAGATATGTTTGTTTTTGATTACAGACATAAATATTGGGACCCCTGAAACTTGGGAATGTTAATGTTGAATTGATCATTGAATATCACTTTTGTTTTAGTACTTAAGATTTTGACCAGTCTTTGTTGGATTCTTAACAAAGTTAGCTTTGCTTTGTTCTGAATTAAAGATGAGTTCAGTAAACATATTATCCATAAAAAGCAATTTATTAAAATAATAGACATTGACTAAATTCCCTTTATCTCATATAGTTTCTCTGGTAATTACTGGGAAGGAATTGTCTAATTTCCATATGCAAATAAATACATAAATTAGCAAGAACAATAATAATAATGTAAAATAAAAGACTACACATATTTCACATTACTCAGTAGAAGTTTATTATCTTACACTTCTGGAGATCAGAAGTCCAAAAATGGGTCCTATAAGACCAAAAGCAAGGTGTCAGGAGAGCCGTGTTCACTTCAGAAACTCTAGGGGAGAATCTGTCCCTTGACATTTCCAGCTTTTAGAAACTACCTCCAATTTTTGGGTCATGGCTTCCTTCCAGCAATGGTAATCTACGGACTCTACTTGCCTCATCACATCTCCTTTTCTGACTCTGGCCCTTCTTACTTGCTCTTATAACAACCCTGTGTCTACATTGGACCTAACCAGGTAATCCAGAATCTTCCCATCTCAAGATCATTAACTTAATCACATAAGCAAAATGCCACATAAGGTAATAAATATACTGACAGATCTGGGGGATTAGGCCCTGGACATTTTGGCAAGGAGTGTTGCTTTGCTCATCACCACACCGCTGCCTTAGTATTTCTATTTATTATGTGTGTTGCAGGTAGAATTTGAAGATAAAATTTAACTATGTGTAGTTCATGTTAAAGGAGACAATATGAAAACCTAAAATATGATGATGAAGATTAATATGTAAATTCTTTTTTCTTAAACTTTACTTAGTTTTGAGAGAGAGAGCGAGCGTGTGCAGGGGAGGGGCAGAGAGAGAGGGGGAAAGGGAGAATCCCAAGCAGGTTCCATGCTGTCAGCACAGAGCTCCAATTGGGGCTCAAACGCATGGACCATGAGATGGTGACCTGGGCTGAGATCAAGAGTCGAATGCTTAAGCAACTGAGCCACCTAGATGTCCTTAATGTGTAAATTCTTAAATAAAGCTTCTTTTTATTTGTAGTAAAAATGTTTGTTCTAGGAAAGGTACCATCTCACACAGAGTATATTGGAACACTACAATCTCATAAAGCCATTATAAAAGTGCTTTGCCAATATTTATATTTTGCAGAAAAGAAGACTTAAAATATTGGTATAAGATATGTCAACAAAGAACTAAAACAATTTAGGAGTAGATTCTTTTTTATTTGGGAAAAGTACAATTCTGCTCTGAGCTGTGAGGTATAATATTGTCATTTAGTGTGTTAATAATACATACCATTAATTAATAGGTTTTTACTATGTGCTAATTGCCATGCTACGGCCTTTATATGTTTTCTCATTCTGTGAATTATGCACTGTTGGGATTCCATTGTACAAATGGTAAAACTGGAATTGTAGAAAAGTTAGTGTCCTTCCCTGTTACTACACAAGTGGAAGCAGCATTCCATCTCAGATCTGCTCACAATTGTATCACAGGACTAGGTGGTTTCAGGTACCATGGAATTTTCATCAGAAAAGGCACAGATCTTTCTGAACTGCTCTGGTTACTATTGTTGTTCATTTGTCCTTCACACCTTGAAGAACTTATATTTTCTTTCTTTTTAAGTTCGTTTATTTGTTTTAAGAAAGAGAACACGCAGGGAAGGTCTGAAAAAGAGAGGGAGAGAGAGAGAGAGAAACTCCAACAGGCTCTACCCTGTCAGCACTGAGCCCAACCAAGAGCTAAAACCCAGGAAGCCATGAATTTGAGAGAAAGAGTGAGAGCGCGAGAGAGACCATGCGCGCACAGAGTTAGAGATGGGCGGGGGCGTTGGAGAGAATCCTAAGCAGGCTACACATTTGGAGCAGAACCTTTTGCAGGGCTCCATCCCTTGACCCTAGGATCATGACCTGAGCTGAAATCAAGAGTCAGACTCTCAACCAACTGAGCCCCCAGAGACACCCATATGATTTTTTTCTACCATTTAGAGTAGGAACCTGAGGTCAAAAACTATATTTCAATTACCCTTCCATTTATTAACTTTCTGAGTAGTAGCATATAACCTATGAAAATAAGTGAATTTCAAGTCATATTTTAATATCAAAATATGGTGTTTCTTGGAAACTATATATGTATATGTACATATATAAATATATATGATTTTATATTTAATTTTAAAATTGGCCATTTGTTTTGAAAAGAAAACAGAACTGGAAAAAAGGATGAACTGGATTTGAGTTTGTATTTTGCAACTTTCTCTCCATGTGGAAAATAACTCCCCATGGCCTTCGGTTCCCTATCTTTAAAATGGGGAGAATAATACTGATCTCATGAGATTGTGATACATGTTCTCAAGAAAACTAGATTCCTTCTTTAATGGAGTGTTACTTTTCAAACATTCGCAAGAGACAGAATTCTCCCCTTTTCCCTGATTATTTTGCCACTTATAAAGATATTTTAAAGCCTCTGGAATCGGGGGTGTAGAAAAACCACTTGTTCTCTTATTGTGGTGAGTGAATCTTTTCCCAAATACTGTTTTGTTTTCACTTTAGTTTGGGGGGGGGGTTGAACAATATTTTCAGTTGCTTTGAGCAAGATTGGTCATTATTCCATCATAAATGATTCTTGAACATTTTTCCAAGGAGTGAACTGCAGTAGGATTCATGAAGAATTTTTGAGTTTGCCACCTTTCTTTGCACTCTTTCTTTCTGCCCTCTGAAGAGATGCCAACATACTTAGTGTACATAAAAAGCCAAAATGCCTCTGATTTTTGAGCCCAATGCTAAGCAGAACATATGAATAACCAACAATAAAGAATTTATTAAATGTGGCTTCTTGAGAGAATACAATTTCATGTTTTAACAAACTCAAGCTGGAGTAATAAAGGTCTCTTCTGACACCCAAGGCCAGCAGTAACTTGGCCCTGTAGAGGTTTAGTTCTGACTGAGCTTTGAGACAGGAAAGGCACCATCCATAACATATTCTTAGAAACATTTTATTGAGGTTCCAAACTCTTCTGGGCACATTTACTTCATCTTTTACTCACTTGGTGTGGAAAAGCAATTACCCTGTGGTGATGGTGCAGTCAATCTATAAATGGCTCTTATATTTCAATTAGGGCTGCATGAAACTATATATATTTAGTTTTCTGGGAATTAATATAAATCTTTTGTGATGTTTCAATTCACAAGGGGTCTTAACCCACACATTTGACTCTCAGCAAAACACAGATGCATTCAGATGTCAAGGACTATTTGCCCAACATAAAGCATTTGGCCTGGGGTTAAATTTTTCCAAAATATACCCTTCAGTAGTAAACTCCCCCAAGTCTTTCAGTTACCCCATGGTTTTTACCAAGAGAAGTCAACTTAGACTGGCTCTCTAGTAGGAAAGGAAGATTCTGGTAAATCTTTGGTCAAGAAACATGTACTTGATCACATTCATGGTCTTCCTTGAGTCCTGATAAACCATTGAAACACAAACAAGAATTTTTATTATCAATAACAAGAATGGGGCAGGAAGACAAAAACTAATATTTATTAAATAGCTACAATGTTCCAGTCCCTTTTCCCGGATTATCTCTTTAAATTCTTGCATCAACACAGCAAAGTAAGTATTACATGTTGCCATTCTCTAGATGGGAATATTTCAATTCAGATGAAGAAACTTGCCCAAATATACCAGGTAGATCGATGGTGGTGCTCAAAATGAGCCTACGTCTCTGTTTCCAGAGTCCATGATGCTTCTTTCATCAGTGCAGAGATTTGGAGAATGTATGTAATGTTTGTCTTTTTCCTTTCTCTTTCCATTGCTCATCATGGCTCATGAGTGCCTTTCAGGATAGCCTGATTGATCTGTCTCCTCTTTGACCTACTACCGCTGATTCTCTTTAAATTTTCTATGTTATTCAAGGAAAAATGCAAGCAACAGAGTCAAAGGATAAAGAAACCATTCTGCTTACTCCTAAAATGTGTTACATATGGTGGTGGGGGCAGGGACAGACCGCGAGAAGCATTTACTAAGGAGGATTTCACACTTCCATCAGCCACCATGAAAGATAACATATGGACTGAACACTTATTCCAAGCAACAGATTTGTTTCTAGTTACTCTCCAGAAGTTGAATGAAAGAGAGAGGGGGGGGGGAAAGAAAACCACCTTTTAACAGCCATCTGAAAATACTCTCCAAATGAGAGAAATAAGGTTGATCTTTTTTCAGACTACAGAATTTACATTTTTAAAAATGAGTCATACCAATTCAACTTAAATGTATTTATTAAGCTACTATCACTATGAATCTACCTCTTTGTTGGAGAAGACATGCTGCGTGTCCTCTAAAGCTTAAGCTCTGGTTTTTGGAGGAAAGACATTCTTACTATAATAAACGTATTACACTTTTGTGTTATAATATTTTCAAGTTATTTCTTTTGATTTATCTTAATCATTATCATATATGTAATCTGCCTTTTCAATATCATGATAAAGCTGAAAATTTGTGTCAATAAATGGGGACATCTTCCTGTTTCCCATCATTTTATTTATAATCAATCAATCACTTGCTTCATGTCACCCAAGTTATTGGTTTGGATCTGGAAAGATTCACAACTTTTGGCATTGCAAAATTCTTCAAGCTGAGAAAAAAGGTGTTGTCAGGAAACCAAAATTTAAAAATTAAGTTTCAAATTGTTTCTACCCTCCAGGCTCCTGACATATAAAAGTATTAACAACATATGTCTAGTTAGATTTTTAAACCACATGAGAGTTAAGTAAGATGAACTTCTTTGAAATACTGTGCATTCTGAAAATAGAAAGCAAAAGAAAATGAAAGAGAAAGCCTATAATTGCCTTCAAAAAACATATATTTGAACTTTTCTCATGCTCTCAGGTAAATTAATCTTATAAATGGGCCCCAGTCTGTTCTTGGACCTTTTCTTATGTTAGCCATCACGTCTTTTAAGGCTGTTAAATGTTCTTCACCTTCAAGAAGCCATCTATGACAAACTCATTCCTTCTCCCATTAAGACTTTCCAGTGATTGTCTGTGTACATGAGGTTCAATCTTGCTTTGTAATTGTGCCTTTAAATAGCTACTTACCTGAACTTCTGAAAAAAAAATTATTTTTCTTTTGGAAGTTCTTTGTAGTGAGGGCTGATCATATTTAAAAATAATAATAATAAAAAAATAATAACCAGACTGTAACATTTAGACCTCTATAGCCTGAGAAACAAATGCTTATCAAAACATAAAGTAGGTTTAAAATGGATGTGAAATTATCATCAAATCCTGTTGTTAAGTAAATAAAAAAATATAGTCTTTAAAATTGCAGTCATGGGTGAGGGAGTTAAAAATGACATCTTAAAGGTATAAACAAACTTAGAGTTAGAGGATCTAGTGTGGACTGTCAAATGCCGGTGGATATTTTGAAAACATCTCCTTATCTCCTGAATGCTGTTTCTCCAGGAAGTCCAGCCTTCCCTAACACAACTTTCACCTCCCTGAGACTGGGGCAGGGCTCCAACACTATGTGCTAAGCTTTGTCTTAGAAGATGTCTCAGTTTACCAGAGCCTCAAATTTTCTCCAGCCTCATTTAATCTATATCACACAAATTATATACAAATATTTTAAACAAAGACAACCTGACATATCCAAAATTGAACACCTGATCTTCCACTCTAAACTTCTTCCTGCCATTATGGCAAACTTCCTCTTTTCAGATAATCATACTAAAATATTGAGAGTCTTGATTTTCCCCTTTCTTTCTCTCACACCAATATTCTTTAAAAGTGTCAAGACCATCAACAACAAGAGAAGACTGAACAATAGTCACAGGTCAGAGAAAACTAAGGAGACAGTGACTAAATGCAATATGGTATCCTGGACTGGATTCTAGAATAGAAAGAATAGAATAGGACATTACTGGAAACCCTAGGGAAATCTGAATAAAGTCTATAGTTAACTGTATTGTACCAATGTGAATTTTTTTAAGTTTTATTTATGTATGTATTTATTTATTTATTTATTTATTTATTTATTTATTTTGAAAGACAGAGAAAGTGTGAGCAGGGGAGTGGCAGAAAGAAAGGAAGAGAGGGAGACCCCCAAGCAGGCTCCACGTAGTCAGTGCATAGAGCCCAACATGGGGCTCGAACCCACAAATCTCTGAGATCATGACCTGAGCCAAAAACAAGAGCTGGCTGCTTAATAGACGGAGCCACTCAGGCAGCCCCCACCACCAATGTGAATTCTGTTTTGGCAACTGCACTACAGTTACATAAGGCATTGACATTAGGGAAAGCTGGCTAAAGGGATTGAGGGAATTCCCTTTACTATATAATTCTTTTTTAAAAAATTTTTATAATAGTTTATTGTCAAATTGGTTTCCATATAACACCCAGTTCTTCTCCCTCCAAGTTCCCCCATCCATGACCATCACCCCCTTTCCCCTCCCCCCTCCTCCTTCAGCCCTTGGTTTGTTCTCAGTATTCAATAGTCTTTCATGATTTGCATCCCTCTCTCTCTCCAACTCTTTTTCCCCCTTCCCCTCCCTATGGTCCTCTGTTAGGTTTCTCCTGTTAGACCTATGAGTGCAAACATATGGTATCTGTCCTTCTTCACCTGACTTATTTCGCATAGCATTCTACATCTTAAGTCATTTAAAACTTAAAAAGATAATGAAAATTGTGAATACATGAGATAATACATATAAAATAATTATATATTGTATAGTATAGAGGTACCACTATGTTAGGCATTATGACTATGTACATTACGATAATGAAAAGCAGTGCTTTAGAAGATGATACTATGCTTAACAACTGGGTGGTCTGAACTACCAGCCCATTTAGCAAAATCAATCAAATAGCTTCAGAGTAGCTCAAAAATTTAAGTAAAGACACTGGTGAAGCCAGCTTCCAGATGGCCCTCTATCAACCTCACCTCTTGGCCTCTACACCCTTTTGGAGTTCCCTCCCTCACTAAATAAGGCCAACTGTGTAACCCGTAGAACACTGAGGAAATGATAGTGAGTGATTTCCAAGACTAGGTCATTAAAGACATTATGACTTTCACCTCGCTATCCCAGAGTGATCATTCCAGAGGAAATCATCCACCGCAGCTTGAGGATATACAAGGAGTCTATGGAGGGGCCCAGGTGGGGAGAAACTGAAGCCTCTTGCCAACTCTCAGCACCGTGTGAGTAAGCCTTCTTGGAAGGAGATCCTCCAGGCCCAGCCAAGTCTTAAGATGATGCAGCCCCTGCAAATGCCTGGTCTGCACCCTTGTAAGAGGCCCTGAGCCAGAACCATCCAGCTAAGCCACATCTGAGTCTTGACCCAAAGTAACACTGAATGCTTATCATCTTACACCATTAAGCTATAGAGTAATTCATAGATACTGACTGATAACTAATACAACAGCCTTTAAAAAATAAGCAGTAATCCTGTGTCTCAAGATATCATGACATAAAGCCAATGGTCTGAAATAGACAAAAATAAGTCGTATTCTGGGAGTAATTTGGTGAAAAACATAGTGGTTTCTTTCCTGCCTCCCTTCCTTTCTTCCTTCCTCCTTCCCTCCCTGTCTCCGTTCCTCTCTTTCTTCCATTGTTCCTCCCTCCCTTTCTTTTTTCTTTTTTTTTCTCCCTCCCTCCCTTTCTTTCTTTTTCTTTTCTTTCTTTCTTCCTCCCCATTTTTCTTTTTTTCTTCCTTCCTCCTTCCCTCTTTCTCTTCCTTTTCTTTCTTTCCCTTCCTTCCTTCCTTCCTTCCTTCCTTCCTTCCTTTCTTTCTTTCTTTCTTTCTTTCTTTCTTTCTTTCTTTCTTTCTTTCTTTCTTTCTTTCTTTCTTTCTCTTTCTCTGATCCTCTAACTTATTTGTTACAATAGTCAGGTTTGTGTTTACCTAGAAAGGATTCTGCTACTCCTCTGTTACAACAGTTGCCACCGAAGAGTATGCTTCTTTCTGCCTCAGATCTTCCTGCTGCTCTTGTTTTGTTTGTTGTTTGTGATCATCAAAATAACATGTGTCCCCTTCTGCAAGTATTATTCAGGGACAACAGACATGATGTTTCTCCACTCAAAATGTGAGCAGAAAGAATACGGGTTTGGGACTGGAGATTCCGGCTGCCGCTGTGTCACTTCGGGACACGGTTGGGAGAGGTTCCAATCCCTCTATACTAAGTGTTACAAGTGTCCACTTATAAAATGAGCAAATGCTATCTGAGCTCCCTAAACTTCCTAAGGTCTCAAGACTACTTTGGAAAAATGGAAGGGTCTGTAGTTTGCTTTTGAATGAAATCATTTAGCCTCACTGAATTCAGATGAAAGGTGTAAATATCACAGAACACCCATTCACCAACCACAGTCCCCAGGAGACAAGCAAATGCCCAGACTTAAATATGTAAATGGCATGAATCTATCTTTGGGGGCTGCAAAACGAAACCTATGTCTCACTGAACAGGCTGTCTTGTGATGCTGAGGTTCTGCATTTTTTCCTATATAATTCTTCCTGAAATTGGTATTTTAAAACTGAGAAGCAATTTAGTGTGCTGCTTAGCCTTGCTCTCTATTAGCCCGGGCCAACGTTCATGACACATTTTAATAGAATAATGGACAGTTGGGCACCTAAACTTTACCCTGCCCTGGATCGTGTTTGGCAGCTGTGCTTTTTATTCATCAGTCTGATTGAAACTGCTTTCCTGACAGAAGCAAAGATACTCTTCTTTGTTTAGGATTTCCATAAAAGGCGAATTGGAAGTCTTTGCAGACAGACTGGCGTGCCTGAATAAATTTATTTTCCTAGGCTTCTAGCCACAACAGTGAGCAAACAAAGGCCTCTTACCTACATCTTTACATACACCATAGGATCGCAAATTTATAGGATTAAATAATACTCATTCACTTTGACTTCCTCCTTCTGTTTTAAATCACTGCTCAAACTTGCATTTTTAAATCTTTCCTTTATAATTCTTTACATTTAGCCCTGGGGTATCTGAGCAATCTATGGCGCTGGGTGTGTTTGTCTGTGTCTGTGTGTGTACACACACATTGTCTGATGGTGGGGGAGGAGCACCGGGTTTTTTTGTTTTTTTTCTAATCCTCTTTCTTTATAGAGAACAGACCTCAAAGGGGTTCCTTTCCTAGTGTAACGTCTTTTCCAAGCATAATGATTCTAGACAGACCAAACAACTGACCAGTGATCCATTGTGTTTTTAATCATTTACAGTCGGATTCCTACACGGTGGTGCCCAATATTTGATTTTGAAGAATGCCTTCTTGGGGAAAACATTCAATCCAGCATTTCTGAGCAATAAATTACCTGTGTTTGGGGGCCCTTGACAGCCGGTATTATTTTGTCCTTGTTGAAAATAATGGATGATTTGGAACAATGCTCCCTTTAGAATTAAAATATAAAAGGTTAAAGTTTCAGAGTTCAAGATAATGAGTAGGCCCAACAAAGAGCCTGGGCCCCAATCTCCCCAGGAGAGGAAAGATGGGGACAGGAAGACATGGGGGACAGGAGGCATAAACATAAGCATGTGTACACACACATTTCTTTTCAGCATTGGGAGAATGATTTTATATCCTGCACTGCCCCAGATGCTCAGTCAACTATACAGTTGTAGTTGCACTAACATGAGGCAAAGCAGAGCTTTGTGCTAATATTATGATCGCCCTGAATCACCTGGGGGGAAATCCGTGGTCTCCTGTTTGACTGGTGACCTAACTTCTATATCTATCCCCAACTAGGAGGGAGGAGGCAGAGGGCAGGTTGTGGCAACTGTTGGCACTGTGGATAGATCACAAGGTAAAATGCTCGTTAGCTGAAAATGCATCTGTTTGCACACTGGTGAAAATGAATCATCATATGTTAAATTACAACACTATTGTATAAGTGCTTAGAAGAAAAGGACAATTATTTTTATATGTAAGTATATATGTACTTATAAGTAGTCCCCAGAACAAGAAATCATCCCAAAGTAGTGAGGTCACTTAGATTTGGGACTTTCTTTTGCCATATAAATAATGTCATTGAGTAGTGGCTAGGTTTCCAGGCTAAGCAAAAGTGGTCTGAATTCTCAGTTTTATTAAACTAGAGTTTTGAGATTTAAGAGTTAGATTATTATCCAGAGGTGATATACCACGTGCGTTAAGAATCAGAGATTCCAGGGGCGCCTGGGTGGCTCAGTTGGTTAAGCCTCCAGCTTCGGCTCAGGTCAGATCTCATGTTCGTGGGTTCAAGCCCCGCATCAGGCTCTGTGCAGACAGGTAGCTCAGAGCCTGGAGCCTGCTTCTGGTTCTGTGTCTCCTTCTCTCTCTGCCCCTTCCCCTCTCATGCTCTGTCTCTCTGTATCAAAAATAAATAAAACATTAAAAAAATTAAAAAAAAAAGAATCAGAGATTCCAGAGTCACTAATAGTATTACTTTCGGAAAGGTTTGTGACTTCTCTGAACCTCAGTTTCCTAGTCTATATATTACAGCGATCAGCGAGCCACGGCCTGTGAGCCAAATCTGGCTCACCACCTATTTTGGTTCAGCTTACAAGTTAATTTTTAAAAACATTTTTAAGTGTTGAAATTAAAGGAAGAATCGTGTTTCATGACATGTGAACACTGCATGACATTTACATTCCAGGATCCATAAATAAAGTTTAATTGTAACATGACCATGCTTATTTGTTTGCAGATGGTCTGCTTTCTATGGTATTGTTTAGCTACTAGGCAGAAAGTTATGACCCGGGCCTACAGAAACTAAGGTAAATAATCTGTGGCCTTTTATAGAAAATGTCTGTCTAATCCTACTGTGTGTAATATCTATATTATAGCATTGTCATGAGGGTTGAATGTTATATAAAGTGTTAAAATAAACACAGGGAATCAGAGTGAAGAAGCTCTGAGCTAATGCTGCCTTTGAAAATGAATATACAGCTGTGTGTGTGGACTTCGCAAAGACAGATAACAAAGACAAGGCTGGGAAATAATTCCAAAATACTAGCATTTCTCTTCAATTTAGAAGAATGAGTGATGATGTCAGAGGGTGTTTACAGAAAAATAGAAATGTCCCAATTTTGTTGATGTGGATTAACCTAACTGCAACTAGTCTATAAATTCCCATTAGCTAATTCAACATCTATTTTAATAAGAGGTTAACATTTTTCCATAAACAATACCTCTCTATTACTTGTTCTTATAATTGACTCTTTTATGATGGGAATCTATTTAAGTTAATAGAAGCACATCAAATATATCAGACAATGAAAATAATATATTCTGAAGATATATTTCAAGGTCAAATTTTTCATTACTGAAGTAAGAATGATGAATGAAATGTAAGGGTACATTCAAGAATAAGGCTTCTCTTCCTCTCTTCTTAACAATAAAAGCTACACAACATTGAGTACTTCTTTGGTCAAATGCTATAGAGAAATTTACTTTTCACATTTCTAACAGTTCTGTGAGATAAGTAAGAAACTGGGAATAAGAATAGATAATTCCACTGATGTGAAAATCTCCTATGGACTTAGGTCAAAGGAAACAACAATGGTACCTATCTTTTGGAAGGTACACCCACCCTCTCCACTTTGATATGGCCACAAGAAACCTATAATTAACCCAGGACTCATCTCTAATGGAAACATGTGGCTCTGTTTCTAAATGAGTTTCTATTGTAATTGTAATAGTTATTAAATCAATAGCCTCACAAAAGTAGAATAAATATCACTATTAGTAGTAATGCTCACTTATTGGCTCATTCACAGACAGTTAGGGCCCACTGTGCAGCACTCACTGGATTAGTCCCTGAGTACACAAAAAGAAAAGAGAATAATGTCCCCACTCCGTGGCCCTTACATTTTAATGAGCAGAGGTGGATAAAAATCAAGTAATTTTTTTAAAGATAAACTAAAAATATCAAGAAATATTAAGTTCTATGATTGCCTATGTTGTAAGGGAAAGAAGAAGAACACTTTTGATTAGGTGGTCAGATTAAGTTAGAGTAAACTATTTAAAGTCCTGGTTGTCATCTCAGAAAAACTTTAAGACTGCATTGCAAAGACTCTCTTACCTTGAACCTTGACAAAAGGAGGTAAGAACCTTAAAGGCCTTGTCTAAGAGACCTTTACGTTCAGCCCAAAGTGGATAGAAGCCTGTCTCAGAGAGATCTGTGGGTGTGGCTTTGTCTAATGGAGTCAACTACAATAAGATGCATAAGAAACCCAAAAAGCTGTTAAGAGAACTATAATTCTTGGTAGCACCTACAGCTTTTACTGAAATGGACAGACATCATTTATATTGAGAAGAGGTCCCTGGGTCCCCAAACTTTCATGAGCAGGAAGCAGACTGAGAAAGCTTCTCAGGCACAAAAAAGTCATTTCTAAAGAAAAGAAAGATGACTCCAGAGAATGGAGAGCCACTTGCAGAAAGGAGAATGGAGCCCTAATCAAGGGTTGGAAATAGGTGTCTGGCTGGATTTCATAGCTGTTACTGACAGTGACCACTAGAAGCTCTTCTGCCTGGTTTTTAAATTATAAATATCACGAGATCTGTGTGTAGAAGGGGTGAAATGGAAAAGTGGGTCAAATAAATTGTCTTTTAATTCATAGGCCTTTAAATCAAGAGAAATGCTTGAAATGTTGTGACTGAGAATCTCCCCTAAGAAGACTCCTCTTATACCTTTCCACTTCACGGTAAGTTAGATGATAAAATATTCTGGATCTGGACCTAAACTTGACTCCATATTGGGATAAGACTTTTCAGGATCTTGGGAAAAGATAAGTTCATTTTGCATGTAGGAGAATTGTCAATTTATTAAGGTCCAAATTTTTTTTAATTCAGCTCTCCTCCCTTCCCCAAAACTCTTGGCAACCACCATTCTCTGCACTGTCTTTATAGTTTTGCCTTTTCTAGAATGTCATATAGTTGAAACCGTATAGTATTTAGCTTTTCCAGAGACCCTTTCCTTAAGCAATATGCACTTAATTTTCCACCATGTCTTTTCATGACTTGATAGCATTTCTTTTTATTGCTGAATACTATTTTGTTGAATATGTATCCATTCATCTTCTGAAGGACTCCTTGATTGCTTCCAGTATTTTCAAAATTGTGAATAAAGTTCCTATAAACATTCATGTATCAGTTTGAGTAAAACCAAAATTTTTAATTCATTTAGGTAAAAACTTAGCAGCATAATAGCTGGATTATATGTTAAGATTAAATTTAAATTTTTTTTAAGTTTACTTTTTTATTTTGAGAGGATGGGGAAGAGACAAGAGAGAGGGACAGAGAGAATTGCAAGTAGGCTCTGCACTGTCAGCACAGAGCTTATATGGGGCTCGATCTCATGAACCATGAGATCATGACCTGAGCTGAAACCAAGAGTTGGATACTCAACCAACTGAGCCACCCAAGTTCCCCCCAAATTTAACTTTCTTTTTTTTTAATGTTTTTTTAAATTTATTTTTGAGAGAGAGACAACGTGAACAGGGGAGGGTCAGAGAGAGAGGGAGACACAGAATCCGAAATAGGCTCCAGGCTCTGAGTTAGCTGTCAGCACAGAGCCTGACACAGGACTTGAACCCACGAACTGTGAGATCATGACGTGAGCTGAAGCCAGATGCTCAATCAACTGAGCCACCCAGGCACCCCCAAATTTAACTTTCTAAGAAACTTCCAAACTGTCTAGCAATGTGACTATACCATTCTGCACTCCCCCAGTAATGAATAAGAGGTTTGCTTCACATCTTTACAAGCATTTGATATTACTAGTTTTGTTCTGTTTTTTTGTTGTTAATTTTTTATTATGTTTTACTTAGGCAATCATATCATCTATGAACCAAGGCAATTTTTTAGTCCTTCCCAATCTGTATATCTTTATTTACTTATCTTGCCTTATCATACAAGTTAGGTTTTCTACTATGATGCTGAGTTGTAGTAGTGAGAGGGGCACCCTTGCTTGCTCCTGATCTGAGGGGGGGGAGCCCCTAATTTATCAACATTAAATATAAGGTTAGCTATAGGGTTTTTAGTACGGGCTCTATAACAGTGTAGAAGAAATCTCCTCTATTTCCAGATTGTCATATTATTTTTAATTATGAATGGTTCTTGAATATTGTCAAATACTTTCTGTGCATCTCTTGATATGATAACATGATTTTTCTGTGTTATCTTGTTGATGTAATGAATTACCTTAATTGGCTTTAATATTTTGAACCAGACTGGCAAATCTGGGGAAAATCCCAGGGGATTGTATTGTACAATGTTTAATATATTACTAGATTTGATTTGCTAATATTCTATTGAGGATTTTTGCATCTATGTCCATGATATATATTGATCTCTCATTTTCCCTTCTTGTGATTTCTTTTTCTGATTTTGGAAATAATGATCCTATTCACAATTGCATGAAAAACCATAAAATACCTAAGAGTAAACCTAACCAAGGATGTAAAAGACCTATGTGATGAAAACTATAGAAAACTTATGAAAGAGGTTGAAGAAGTCACCAAGAAATGGAAAAACATTCCATGCTCATGGATCGGAAGAATAAACATTGTGAAAATGTCATTACTACCCAAAGCAATCTACACATTCAGTGCAATCTCCATCAAAATTGTACCAGTGTTCTTCTCAAAGCTAGAACAAACTATCCTCAAATTCATATGGAACCACAAAAGACCCTGAATAGACAAAGTAATACTGAAAAAGAAAACCAAAACAGGAGGTAGCACAATCCCAGACTTTAGCCTCTACTACAAAGCTGTCATCATCAAGACAGTATGGTATTGGCACAAAAACAGACACATGTATCAATGGGATAGAATAGAGAACCCAGAACTGGGCCCACAAATGTATGGCCAATAAGTCTTTGACAAAGCAGGAAAGAGTATCCAATGGAAAAAAGACTGCCTCTTTAGCAGGTGGTGCTGGGAGAACTGGATAGCAACATGCAGAAGAATGAAACTAGACCACTTTCTTACACCATACACAAAAATAAATTCAAAATGGCTGAAGGGCCTGAATGTGAGACAGGAAACCATCAAAACCCTTGAAGAGAAAGTAGGAAACAACCTCCTTGACTTCAACCGCAGCAATTTCCTACTCAACACATCCCCAAAGGCAAGGGAAATGAAAGCAAAAATGAACTCTTGAGACCTCATCAAGATAAAAAGCTTCTGTACTGCAAAGGAAACAATCAAGAA
>NC_043709.1:27066822-27088014 GCF_006229205.1 Suricata suricatta | reverse complement strand
GAATGAACTGAGGGTTGAGGGGGAAGGGGGAGGGGGGAAAAGAGGTGGTGGTGATGGTGGAGGGCACTTAAGGGGAAGAGCACTGGGTGTTGTATGGAAAACAATTTGACAATAAAATATTATGGAAAAAAAAAAAGAAAAAGGCCATCTGTTTTATTAGGTCCACTAATTCAAATGCTAATCTCTTCCAGAATCACTCTTTTGGATGCACCAAGAAATGTTTAACGGGATATTTGGGCATCCCATGGCCCAGTCAAGTGGATACGTGATATTAAGCATCACAGGCCATAATCATGCAGCCTGTGAAGCAAGAAGTGATACATCATTGGCTGAAAAATTAACAATAGCAAATATTTACTAAAATGTTGACTATGTTCTAGCCACAGCACTAAATGCTCTCCATGGAGAACTTATTTAGTTGTCATGACGCTGTGAGGTAGGTATTGTATTATTTTCATTTTACAGGTGAGGGAATTGAGGAACACGCTTAGTAATTTATTTGAGATTAAACATCTAGCAAGTGTCAGAACTGAGCAATTTGACTTCAGAGCCTCAACCTGAAACACCATCTCTCGCAGTGCAAACCTGAGGCCATCTGTTACTCTGCTAGTCCACAGAAGGCAAGGGTCCTGCCATGATTATGATCATAAGGTTTTTTGCTTAATAAAACAGGAGGGATGTTGGGGAAGATGGTCTGGGCGTTTCCTCTAGAATGTAAGACAGCATGTGTGCTTCCTTCTTGGTCAAGAGAGAGAAGAGACAGAGCTCTACTCAGGGAAGGAAAATGAGAGCAGTGAGAGAGGAAACAAAGAGAAGTTGGTGAGAAAAGACTGAAGTTGGCATCCTCGCATTTCATTTTAGAGAAGAGAGAACTCCCACCTAGCAGAATCTTGAAATAAAATTTCCTTAGAAAGGCCCAGAAAAGTTGACTCCTTACAAGTTGAAAGGGCAAGGGGAACTAGTCCTTTCCTCTTATTCATGAGCAAAGTTTTGCTGCTTCAAGACTCAGAATCTTGTGATGCTTTCCAACCACCCCTGAACAGTTCAGATTTCTTCATCTCCGTTCCAAGAGTGAGAAATGTACTCTCATTCATTTGTTTATTTGCATTTCTTCCATCCGAGACGAAAATTTATTTGTTTAATGTTTATCAATTTATTTTGAAAGAGAGAATACATGAAGAGGGAACAGGCAGAGAGAGAAAGAGAGAGAATTCCAAGCAGCCTCTGTACTATCAGCGCAGAGCTCAACGGGGGGCTAGAACTCAGGAACCTCCAGATAATAACCCGAGCCAAAATTAAAAACTTGGATGCTTAACCAACCGAGCCTTAGTTTTAATGTTTTTTTAATGTTTTTTTATTTATTTCTGAGAGACAGAGAGAGACATTGTGAGCAGGGGAGGGTCAGAGAAAGAGAGGGAGACACAGAATTTGAAGCAGGCTCCAGGCTCTGAGGTAACTGTCAGCACAGAGCCCAACGTGGGGCCCGAATCCAGGAACCGTGAGATCATGACCTGAGCTGACGTCGGACGCTCAACTGACTGAGACACCTAGGTGCCCCTTAATGTTTATTTTTGAGAGAGAGAAAGCCAGAGGGAGAGTAGGGGAGAGACAGAGAGGGAGATACAGAATCTGAAGCAGGCTCCAGGCTCCGAGCTGTCAGCACAGAGCCCGATGTGGGACTCAAACCCATGACCTGTGAGATCATGACCTGAGCTGACGTCGGACGCTCAACTAACTGAGCCACCCAGGTGCCCCAATTGACCCTTAGTTTAAACACACACCTTGAACTTTGGGTACATTGGAATGCTCTAGTCACTGAACTTCTGCACTACAGTCTTGTCATCATTCCTTTTCCACCACTGGTAATCCCTCTACCCATCATAGATTCATTAAAACACTACCCTTCTTCTGAAGCCTTCCCTAAATTAAACATTTCACTCTGCACCTTTATCATGACACAAGACAGTCTGTTAGGTTTTACCAGTATCCCTTTCTGCATTCGATTATAAATGCCTGCTGGTTATGACTATGTCTTCATGACCTCTGGCTTCTCACTAATCTTGCACATTGGTTGATGCTCATAAAATCAGGTATTAATTGCATATTTAAAAAGAAAGAAAATGCAGAGAGGTTTAGACACAATGAATGTGTCTGGATTGGCTAAAATAGACTAAACACAGTCAAAATCAAAGGTTTAAGAATCTCAAAGCCCCCTTTTAAGAGATCTCTCCAAATCCAAACTTCTCTTACTGACCATATCTCTTAAGAACAAGCCATGCTTTTCCCTATTCCTTGGGCAGTTTGCATCCATGTGTTTTTACTATAAAAGAGGGAAGACACCCGGGGCTAGACATACTTTTGACCCCAATTCAAATAAAAACAATAACTGAATGGAAAAACATTATTAAGAAACAAGAAAATTTATCAATTCAAAAAGATTAAAAAAAACAGAAATAGGTTAAATTCTATTTTGTTTGAGTGCAAGATCAGACTTCATACCCAAAGACAGACTAAATGCCATGCTGACCTCCAGGGGCGCATTAATTTATTCTCAAGGGACTTCCATGGGTGCCCTTACAGAAGACCAGGTTACCACTCTTCCTTTACAGGATAAGGAAAAAGCTTTTGTGATTTCATTCTTTTCTACCAACTCCTCAATTATGAATGCTTTCATTTGGTGCAAATCCTCTATTTCTTCCTTGAGACAACATGAACAAGAGAAAGGGGCTGTGCATGCCATGCTCAGAAAGAGAACCCAGAAAAGCTATGACAATTAAAGAGGAAATAAATGTGGATTCCATGAAAAATTCATAGCAATCGTGTACGAGGCAAATTTCTCTCTTCAGCCTCTAAAATAACTGTCAGTACGAAATGACTTGTAGCTGGGTTGACGAAGTAAACATAAAATGTTATTAAAACTTTAGATCCTCAGTGCTGTTTGTGTCTCCTTTTCTCTTAGAATGATTTATTTCACTCATTTTTGTTTGTTTGTTTTTAATGAACACAACACAGAAATTCAGATCTTTAGCCTAGGTTCCAAGAATCCAGAATCTTAACAGCAAAACAAAACGCAACAAGAACAAATACTCCCAGCAATTTAAAATATTTCATGGGGGGGCGCCTGGGTGGCTCAGTCGGTTAAGCCTCCGACTTCGGCTCAGGTCAGATCTCACATTCGTGGGTTCGAGCCCCGCGTCAGGCTCTGTGCTGACGGCTAGCTCAGAGCCTGGAGCCTGCTTCCAGTTCTGTGTCTCCTTCTCTCTCTGACCCTCCCCCTCTCATGCTCTGTCTCTCCTGTATCAAAAATTAATAAAACATTTAAAAAAATTTTTTTAATAAATAAATAAATAAATAAAATATTTCATAGGATGCATACCCAAACATAGTCTCCATTCAGTCAGAGTTTGGGGACCTGGCACAAACAAAATGAAGTCACAGCATGCCGCCTAAGCATCAAGATGTCTTACAAGAGGGATGTTGTGGTGATCTTATCACTATGGGTAAAAAGTTTTTTTTTTTTAATTTCAATCAAACTCTTCCAGCCTGCCCCACTTATTCTTCCTCATAGTCAACCTCTAAGTTTATGTGCAGGGCAAAGAATTTTACCTACTTCAGACAAAAGGCTTTATTAGGGAGGAAACATCAAAGGGAAAAACCACCATCCTCCCACAAATCCTCCTATGTTGACAGCCAAGATTTTACGTTGTGTTTGTTCACTTTCCATCTACTGCACTAAGTTGTCCCTGTTGAGAAGTCCTTAGCGCCTGGCCCCTAAGTCAATGTCCTGAGAGCTTTATTGAATTACTGGTTCACATCTAGCATCTTTTGGCCATTAATCACCGCTCACTGAGAAAAACATTGTAGCTTCACCGGGAGCAGCTCTCTGGTTCCCTGTGATCTGGAAAGAAGGATATTTAAGTACTAGAGAGAGAGAAAAATGCTATTTTCCCTCAGATAAAAGAATGAGGTCGGAAGGCGTTGAGAAGGCATCTAAAAAGAAAATCGGAAGCAAATTTAACACTCAAGATAGATATAAACAACAGATATAAAATAAGCCAGTGCATAAACTCCAGGCTCTTAAGTACTTCCTAACACGAAGTTTTGTAGCTATTCCTGAAAGCCAAACATACACACGTGCTCTCAATCAAGACCACAGTAGGGTGGTAAAAACAGCCAGCACTTACTGGTTGGTTATTCTTGTGCCGGGTCCTACATTAACCCCCACATAGCTATAGTCTATCCCATTTACAATCCCAAACACCCTCTGAGGTGGGCGAGCTTATCCCAAACCCTCATGGCCACTTGTACTTCTGCAATTCAGCATTTCTCAGATTCTAGAGTGTCAACGTGGACTTGCACAGCATGGTATGAATCCCTTCCGGGGAAGATCTGGAACTCAGCCGTGGTGCTATGGTTGCAGCAAAATGTGTAGACAGATATGGAAGGAAGAGGAAGACCTACTTCTTCAAGGCAGGTCTTCCTGCCTGGAGTGTTAGTGCCAACGCTACACTTAAAAAAAAAAGAAAAAACAAATAAACCAATACCTATTTTCAGAGGTTGAATTTCAGAGTTCAAGATTGGATGTATTATCATTTTAGAGACACAGAAAATGGAACTCAGAGGAGAAAGTGCCTTGTCTCTTGGCACAGGCAGCAGTGTTTGGGCCAGAGTCTAGCAGGAAACCTCAGACCCAAGAGCCTGTGTCTAAAATTCCACTCTCCTGCCCCTCAGGCTTTCTTTGGGTGTCTCTGTAAACCCAGATGTCTCTGCAGTCTTTCTGCCTGTCCTGAGGACTTAATCTGTCCTCTCATTCCTTGTCACTTGCCTTGCTCTGTGACCTCACCTGGACAAAGATTGTAGAGAGAAAAGGAAAACACTGCTCCTCCTGCTGTAGCAGAAGGAGGAAGCATCAGCCTCGGTCTCCTTATTCTTTAGGAATTTGAGTCTTGGGGTGCCTGAGTGGCTCAGTTGGTCAAGCATCCAATTTTTTTTTAAATGTTTATTGATTTTTGAGAGAGAGGGAGACACACAATCTGAAGCAGGCTCTAGCCTCTGGTTTGTCAGCAAAGAACCCTATGCGGGGCTCGAACTCACGAGCCACGAGATCACGACCTGAGCCAAAGCTGGACATTTCACCGCTTAACCAGCTGAGCCACCCATGTGCCCCAAGCGTCCAATTCTTGATTTGGGCTCAGGTTCATGAGGGCGAGCCCCGCATCTGTTCTGCACTGACAGTCTGCTTATGATTCTCTCTCTCTGCTCTCCCCATGCTGGCTCTCTCTCTGTCTCAAAATAAACAAGTAACTGTTAAAAAAAAATGGAATTTGAGTTGAGTTTTGCTCCTGTGACAGAGCTGAGAAGATAGGGAAAGAAAGGCAGGAACGGGGAGAGGAAGGGAGGGGAGACGAGGGAAGTATGGAGAAGGGACAGTGGGAGGACTGGGAAAGGGAGAGAGAAAGGACTAGAGCCTGGGATTAGAAATGATGAAGCATTGAAGACATCCCAATAATTCCAATGTCTATGTTGCTGCAAGGTCAGTGTCCTTTGTCCTCACACACCTTTGGTAAAGTCATCTGCATAAAGGGATGCCTTCTACGAGTGAGTATTTGCCCAAATGAAGATAAGGCCGAGCTATCCATCTGGGCAGCCTGCAAAAAGAGCAGCCCACTCAGGCTGCTGAAAAGGTCTCTGAACTGACCTGATCCAGCAGAGACAGGGGTTCAGAGGAGGGGGTGTGCTCCCCAGTAATGTGCAAAACCTTGAGAATGACACAGGACTATCACGCCAACGGAATGGGGGAGGGTTGAACAGCGTAGCTCTCGGGGGCTAGGGTGACTGGCTGCAGTCTGCTGGCGGGTTACATCAGGTACCACGACGCCGATGGTTGACTGTCTGCACGCAGACATCCAGCATCTTCTGCATGCTCCTCCCACACTCCTACATCTGAAGCCGATTTCTCCAGGGAGAGTAAGGGGTGCGCCTGGATCACACTTAACCTGCAATGTGCTCAGGACTGTGGTTTAGGCATGTTTCTCACTGCCTGTCGAAGCAGGAAAAAGGTTGAGTCTCATTGTTTGTGTTCTTAACTTGAAATTCTAAAGGCTAAACTTGACCTTGCCTTTACTGCACAGAAAGCAGTCCCGCACACTGTGGGTGACTTGAAATGCTTACAAAAAAGCTCCCCTCCTGGCTCATCAGTTTTGCCAAGGGTGCCCTTCGAAACCAAAGGATAAGGTTTGGGGCGCCTGGGTGGCTCAGCTGGTTAAGCTTTTGGACCTTGGATTTCAGCTTAGGACATGATCTCACTGGTTTGTGGGTCCGAGGCCGTGTGGAGCCCCCACGTTGGGCTCTGCACTGAGTGTGGCCCTGCTTGGGATTCCCTCGTCCTCCGCCCCTCCCCCTGCTCATGCGCTCGCTGCTCGCTCGCTCTCTCTCTCTCTCTCTCTCTCAAAATAAATAAATTTTTTAAAAAGGTAGGATTTAAAATGTTTTTTTTCCGTAGGGGACATACTTTTCTGATGTGATGACAGGCAGTGGAAAAGGAAATATATATATTTTTCTTCTTTTTTCAAAATCAGTGGCCAGGCATCAGAAGAAACCATATATAAACATATATAAGAAGAAGCCATGGATAAACCATGTTTTTAAAGTGGATTGGCATATTTCTTTCCTCGCACCGATTTAAGGGCATACATAGACATACACATAACACTCATATGCAATCCATATATACATGCGCAGATTTCCTTTTTCAGCATTTCTTAAATTTTACTCACTCTTCGTTCAGTACTAAGTCTACCCATTCCAATCTCCCAGCAAACACATATGTAACACACCCACTCACCCACCCACACATGAACACAAGTCTTGCATTTTGTTCCCTTAAATTAATTTCTAGTGAAATGAAAATTTTCAGAAAGAAAAAGCTATATTAAGCCAGAGTTGTACCCAAGATACTGAAATATATTTTTATTCTAATAATACCCTAAAACCTTTTAACTATGAAAAAGTCAACTAATAACTCCATTTCAATTAGCTTTATCAGAACTTTAATGATTGCCTAACAGTGTTACACCAAATGACTAAGTTTAAAAATAAGTTTGTCCAACCGCACATTTAGATATTTTTATTTTATTCTACACAGGAGAGTGTTTTCCTATCTAAGTTGACAAGTTCAGTGTGAGTAGGAGGAAGAAGAAAAACAAGGGGACGCTCATTAAGACATGAAGGCAAGGACATTTCTCCTGAAAACAGAAGGGCAAAAACACACCTTTCGGCGCCAGAGAATCATAGCCAGCATTTTGATAACAGAATGAACTTTAATCCGCACAGATGAATTGGAGAAATCTTCTGGGAGAAATGCCATAGATTATTGCCATAAATATTATTAGCAGACTCACAAGGCTATAATCACTTTCTGTGTCTGTGATACCAAGTTTCAAATTAACATGGTTATTTTGCTTGTGTTCCCAAATTTAACATTAGGGAATTTGGGCTGTGGGCCTATCATCATCAGGCAAATACATATATATATGATTCTAGGATAATTAGACAGGGTAAGGAAGCTCCACATTTACAAGAACAAATCTGAGGGTCTAAGAGTCTACATATTTGAGTCCAAAAAAGGTCCCATGGCACCATCGGTAAATGTTTGCTTTGGATGTAATTTCTAGCTCTGCATGAAAAGCTTCGTAACATCACTATTGCTTTTCAAAGGGTATTTTCCCTGTTTTCTTCATTCTCTTACCCTCTCTTCACAGTCTCGCTCTGCCAATTCTGGTCAAATGATCAGGATTATCTGGCTAAATCTGGGAGCTTTGAGAGGGAGTCTTTCTTAAACCCAGAAACTGAGATGTCTGCTTCCTTTTTAGTTTTGCTTGGTTGGACCGTCAGATGATGCAGAATCATAGCTGAGTGATTTGGACTCAACCTTGAAAGGCCAAAAGTCCTCATCAAATTTTTATAGAGCCCAAGGAAGATGACCTAAATTGGATACAGCAAGCTTCAAACTGTTTGGAAGGGGATAGCCTTACCCTTGGGCTGGGAGCACAAATCAGGTAGAATCCACAGTGAAATTTATTTGAAAAAGCACACTGTCATTCATCTTTGAGAAGGCAAATGGAACCAGAGAAATCCTAACACTGGGAACAGTACCCACCAACACCTTTACAAGAGAAAGTATGCCATGAGTTTTCAACCGATGTACGATTAAGGCATTATTACCCTCGTTCTTCACTCATCTCCTCCATAAAAAGAGAGGCCATGGGCTTTAAATGATAACCAGCCTCGGTACTACAGTCTCAGATTCTGGAAGGAATAGGCATTTGGGATAACTGAATTTTCCCGGTATCCAAACATCAGCAAGAATACCCTTTCTGTTTTCAATGCTGTCTGTTAGCTTGTCTAGCTATACATCAGAACAAAGTATTGAGCATCTCTCTGGGCCCATACACTGAACACCAATTCTCATTTCCCATTTCCCAACACAGTATCTACCTTGTAGATAAGAGTTCAAAAGAAATCAGACCTTTTTTAAAATTCAGGTCTTATCAGCATATTTAAAATGATTCGCAATTCCGTCTAATATGAAGAGGAGAAAAAACATACCCATCTGGGTTTTCTGGTAATCAAAGTTCTGCTGCTTTCAATGGCATACAATGACCAGGAAGGGAAGTAAGAAGTGGTCAGTAAAACAACTGCCAGAAACCAGGCTCGTTGACATTATAATAGAGTCCGAGAAGGCCAAATTACAATTATGTACTTGGAGAGAAAGGAGCCTGAAAGGATTTTGGAATTCACTCAATTATTTGAATGGAATGTTCTTTTCCAAGATATCTCCTAGGCTATTTCTCTAGACTATTTCAAGTTTCTGCTCAAATACCACCTTATCAGTGAGGACTTCCTTGTTTTATTTAAAATAGCAACCTGTGCCCCCCCCCGCCCCGCTCCCCGCCCCACGGCTCCCTGTCACCCTAACCAGTATGATGTTCACGGCACCAACAGAGCAGCCCTGATCTCTCTCCATCTCACCATCTGATCTTCTACCACCTCCCATCTGAGCTACCATCCTCTATTGGCTCATTGGTATTTTTGTCTGGCTCACAGCAGTATCTCCAAGTGTCTAGAACAATGCTGGGCATATGATAGATACTCAGCAAATACTTACAGACGGACAGATTAACTCACTTTAGCATCTTCTAAAGTTCTGGTCTAAGAGTTCTGGACTTTAAGGTCTTCCTATCTAATGGGACAATCAGACACGAATGCAAACAACTGCAATACAATAGGACCAGAAAGCAGTGCACTGGGATGCGGTACTGGTTAGGGGCTGGTGCTTGACCTAGGACAAACCCAGATTCTAGCCTCAAATGGACCCATTGCCCTGTGACCTTGGGTAAGTTATAATACTCCTAATACCACATTTTTTTTTGACTCAGAGATGACTAGAGTACCAAAGATCTGCTCTTCTAGGTTTGTGAGGAAGAGCCAGGGAAGGGACACATACAAGTGCTGAGGTTCAGAAAATCTACAGGAAGTGCTCACAGCATCGGGTCAGAACCTTACAGAAGCAGAGCAGCAGATCAGCAGAGCAGGGCCGCTAAGCCTGTCTGGTGCTACCGGGAAAGCTAATCAGTAAGAAGACCGAGGCTGAAATAAATAAAATCCTTTTCAACATGCATATAATGAACTGCCATATTGAATTTTCCTGTGCTTAAGTCATGAAACTTGTTTACAATGAGGAATGAAATCTACTAGGAAAATGAATATGCAACTGGAGTAGGGGCTTCTCCAACCGGAAATGGGTTATTGACAAGTCAGAAAGGGGTTATTGACAAATCTCCGGTAACCAAATGTGACTTTAGCCTTCCTTAAATCTCCACTGAGTTGCCATGCCTTCATAATTGGAGTGAAAGTGGAAAGAAGTCCAACTATATTGAAATATTAGGTATTATTGCCACTCACCACCATCCTTAACACAAACCATCCCTGCTTGGGCAACAGGGGCTTTGCCAGGCAGAACATATTGTCCGTCTCCGAAAGGCAGTTCATTTAAGATCTAGTTCGAGATCAGGTTCCAAATTGGAACACTTATTTAATCTACAGGGAAGATAAGAAGTAAATCCCCTTTTGAATCATGGTGAATTTCTTCCCTTCCCTCAGTAGATCTTCAACTTTTAACAGTCTCTTTACAACAAATCTTCCCACCCCTGTGTTCAAAAATCTTTAAAGACAGTGACACACAAGGGGTTCAATCAATTTCACAACTGATTATGCTGTAACTCTGGTGAATATTCTCATTGCTCTTTGGCAACTGGAGTTGAGAATTTTGAGACAGGGGAAAGCACTCAAGGCTAGGACTTGGCTATTCATACAGGTTTAACACTTGTCTCTTCTTATCTGCAAGATCTACTATGGTGGCATAATCAGGCTCAATGAAAAGAGGGGGAGCATTGTGTAAATTTTGCATCATCACAATCTTTTTCAATTGATCACAATTCTCAAGTTCTGGCCTAATAGCAAACACCAGGCACTCCTTAGAAAGCTTGTGAGTCAGTGATGGGGATATGACTCAAATTTTACTACTCACTCTAGAAGATGAAAAGCCATAGCAAATTAGGCAGGGATGTACAATATTAGTAACCACTAAATCATAACTAGTTGAAAGGCAACGGTTTCTTCTGGTGACAACTTGCTTCATGTTTAAAGTAACCATTACCGCATGTTTAGGAAGCAAAAATAAAGTAGTAAGAAGAGGAGAGGGAAAGCCACTCATTTCTAATTTGAGGCCTGGCTCCATAACTATATTTCTTAATCAAATCTCAAGTGTCTCAAAAGGGAATTTTCTGGACTGGTAGAAATGTTCTCTTGATTGGGGTGTGGATTTCATAGGGGTGCCAATCTACTGACCTCTACACATTTGACTATATTAAATTTTTAGAGCAATTTAAAGAAAACAAAATTTAGGTGGCCTACACCTTGAAAGTTATGTCTAAAGAGGTACTTCCACTAGAAATGTAAGCCCAAAATTAAACCATTTTTTAAAAATTCTACTTAACACTGCAAAAATGAGAAGTGCTATAACAACAGTAACAACAAACCATGGAAAATAACCAAAGGTATGTTTGAATTTCAACTGTTTTATTTCACACACCATGAAAGTGCCTCGAATCTAGCAGCCGACACTAAAAACCAACTTTCCGTGCTACACCTTTAGAACATCAAAGTCATTATTGTCTGTACCAAAACAAATCATCACGATCTAGCTGTTCTGAACAAAACATTCTTGAGTTCGGTGTGCTAACTCCTTGACGTATTTACTGGGAAGTAGATATGTGGCTTGTTGCCGGGCCTTTATTCAAAGAGATAATACTTTAACATGGCCTCTAAAAGTGAGGAGACCGTTCCAGATGCTTACAGTCTGGGTTTAATAGTAACAGCACTTTGTTTTACTCTCAAGAGTCACCGTTCAGCTGATAAACTTATGAATCAAATTACATGGTTGCTCTCTACCTACTAAGCTGCATATCCTGTGGCTTCCCTTCCTTAATTCCCCTCTACTCCACTCACCCTGGCCTCCCTCAGTCCCTCCAAAGCACCATTTACTCTCCAGCCAGACTTCGTGCGCTGTCCCCTGTCCTGCCTTCTTCATGCAAATGCCCCCTCATCCTATAGACACAGCTCAGGGAGAGATCCAACATGGCGGCGTAGAAGTAGGGGGACCTGAAGTTCCTTTGACCCTCAAACACAGCAGTCTTCAGGCCAGAGGACTTTGAATTTCAAGAGCCCGGACTGCAGAGTGACAGAAATGTCTCCATGGGTCCACGGGTACAACCTGGTGGGCCATAGGGCTACTTCAACAAACAAATCAAAGCACACCTGGTAGAGGGTCCAAAACATCACTACTAGTGACCAACCAGAGTCATAACAACAGAGGGCACATAACACACTCCAAAAAAACACCTCCAGAAGGGCCAGGCCCTGGACAGTGCATGACCCCTTTTTAAATATAGTAGTGCTCACAGGTGCAGGACACATAACAAGCTTTTAAAGTACATAAGGGACAGAAAACTAGCCAAAATAACGAAATGGAAGAATTCCCCTCAAAAGAAATTCCAGGAAGAAATGAAAGCTAAAGAATTGCTGAAAACAGATAAAACCATATAACTGAACAAGAATTTAGAATAATAGCCATAAGATTAATCCCTGGGCTTGAAAAAAGCATCTAAGACAACAGAGAATCTATTGCTGCAGAGATCAAGGACCTAAAAAAATAGTTATGGTGATTAAGAAATGCTGTAAATGAGGTGCAAAGTAAACTAGATGCGGTGACAGTGAGGACTGAAGAGGCAGAGGGGAGAATAAGTGAAATAGAAGATAATATTATGGAAAAAGATGAAGCTGAGTAAAAGATTTAAAACAATGCCACAGAGGCCGCTCAGCTGGAGTCTCCTGCGCTGAGAAGGCTAAGGTAGGCTTCCTGGTCCATCATGGCTCTCAGGACACCCCACTTCACCTCTTCCTTCCCATGCTAAGTATCAGGCCCAGTTTTCTTATTTGTTTGGAAACTTCTCTCTGCTAGTAGGCTCAAAGCCCTTTGAAGGCAGAGACGAAGACTATTTGTGAATCCTCAGAACTGGGCATGACACGTGGCCCAGAGGGACTCGTAAGTATTTAATGAATGTGGCAGATACAGGACCAAACGCCAATCACATTCTAACCATTAGGAAGGACCCCAGGAGGGGAGCCTGGGTAGCTAAGTTGTTTGAGGGTCCGCCTCTTGGTCTCAGCTTGGGTCATGCTCTCAGAGCTGTATGATTGAGCCCCCTAATCAGATTGTGATGACAATGCTGAGCTGGCTTGGGATTCTCTCTCTTCCTCTATCTCTGCCCCTCCCCTCCATCTCTCCCAAAAATAAACATTAAAAAAAAAAAAAAGGAAGGATCCCACGAGGGATCCCTTGGACAAGGGAATGAGGGAAATGCAAGAGTCTGGGAGTTAGGAAGGGAGCCTGTGTCTAATGTCTCAGTATTACATCAGACTCCATCTCGAACTCTACCATAATGACCCTCTCCTGGGGGTAACTGTTCTGACCACACTGCCTGGCCCCCTTAATCTTGTTTTAACTATTTCCAAACTCTTATGCATCCATCACGATCTTAAACACTATAGGAACACACTGACTTATTTATAAGGCTACCCGCAACTCCAAGCAGGCCTGAACCACACAGGGGCTTTAAGATGCAAAACTTCTGAAGGGGTCAAAGGAATTTTGCCTCTAAGTCACTTGAGGTTCTTTTAAGAATAGGGCCCTTTGTTTCCTATACTATTGTGAAATAACATAGCAAGACGCTCTGCTGAGAACCTACTCCATCGGGGTGCAGTAATGCCACTGCCATACAACCCAGCAGCAAGCTATTCAATGAAGGTGTCTTCACCCAGAAAGAGAGACCTGAGTTTAAACTAAAAGGGACACGTGGTCGCTGATTCACTTATGACTAACTAGGAGAAGTCAATTACATTATTAGTGATTCAAGCAAACGTTGCATCAGGTTACACAAGAAGAAACTCAAACTCAAACTGATAACTAAGAAAAGGCTGCTTTTCAGTTGCAGTAAAGGAAGTACTCACACCACTCCAGATTTAGAAGAGATCGAGAGGCACTGAGTTCTGTTTGGAAACCACTGTTTGAAACAAAAGCATGGCCAAACACAAACGGCTTGAAGGGCCGAGAACCCTGGGAAAAGTCAACTCACTTCACATAGCAAAGAGATGCGAGCATCAGACAGGATAAAGCCCCCAACATGCACCGCGCGGCCTGGCTGCCCACGTTTGTTGCCTACCTGCATCCCTCACTTTAACAGGCAAAAGATCTGAAGGATTCCTTTTTTTGTCCGTGTCTGAGAAAATAGCTCTGAAAAGCACAATGTTAAGAACCCAGCTCAGGAAAGCCTGTGAAATAAATATGCTCACCACCTGGGTTATCTGTATTCCCACTTTCAAAAAGGACTTCGTTTTTCTTCCCGTATCATTTCAAAAACACAAGTACATTTCTTAACAGCTACGGGCCCAAAGCTGACTTTCATGAAACTCCCAACAATCACAGTGACATCACATTTTCAAGAAACCAAGAAAATCACCTGCTTCATTTGCCTCCATGATATACTGAAGTATTCAACATCCAAAACTCCAACCATTCTTTGCTAGATGTTTTCATGTGTAACAGACTTATTTTTATCTCATTTTACATATGGAATGATGGGTTCAGAGAGGTGAATCAAATTGTCCAAAGTTACAAACTAGTAGCTGGTACAGGCCTGCATTCCAACCCATTCTTCTCTGAGTCCACGACTAACATTCTTTAAACTAAGTCTTAAATGCCTCCTGATTTTGGCATTTGGTCGGTTTTAAGACAGTCCTATGCCTTCTGAGCATGGACAGTAACAAGGCTTCAAGACTGGAAATGATGGCTACCTAGCAAAGAGGAATTAAAACCTTCATGTTCCAACAATGTGAAGCACAGTAAACAAATCCTACACCTCAACATACCAGCAGTTAACAAGTTCAGGTTCTGAGGTCAAAATGGCCCGGGTTAAAATTATCAATGAGCTATTTACTAGCCATTTGATTTTGGGGCAAATTAAACTCCCTAAGCCTCAGCTTTCTATCCACAGAACATGCAGATTAAAAAATGCTGACCTACCTGCCTGTCAACCTCACCCAGCTGTTGGGAGATCAACTAAGAAGGAACGTTGGTAACTTGAAGGCTCACAGGTGTAATTTACAGGGAATACATATATTCCATTTATTCTGTTGACTCAAAGGGACAAAACTGCTATAGATCAGGACTGGAAGATACATGCAATCCTGTTTACAGTGCCATTTGACAATCTCATTATTTTAGGTTTATGCCCATTTATAGAATCTTCTCAAATAAAGTCCAACTTGCAGTCACCTTTCCTTCCTACGAATTTACAGATTACTCAGAACCAGAGAGAGACAAGATACAGGAGACTTCTGGCTAACCCAAAACTGCTAGAGCTAATTTAATCACTGGTGTGCAACTACATTAACTCGGTTCTTTTACAACCATGCGTGCAAATAAAGGAAATGTTACAAGAGCCCTAACATTTAAAAAGAAAATTTCTAAAACCATAAAATGTGGATTTCAACACACAGCCACACATAGTTTTATAGGAGCACATAGACTTTGAATTGGTAGAACACTTAATTTGAGACTTTTTTTGGTAGGCTGTAAAAAATGTCTTAGTTTTACAAATAAGATAAGCTATAATTAGACAAGATAACCTTCTTTGATGCTACAACAGCTTCTCATTTGAAGACCTACCACATAACCTAATAATCGAGTTATTGAGAGCAAAACTCATTAGTGATTTAGAGAAAGTCTCTATGTTTTTGATCACACACCCCTATCAACAGAATTTTTAGTACATCCCCAATATTTGTTTACAAAATGTATCATGTGCTTGTGCATGCTAATGCATGACAACACACGCAAAAATACTTCAAAAGAATGACATAAAGGTACTTTGGAGATCACCTACTTAGAGAATTATTAAAAGTAAATGTGATCATAGGTGACCACGTCTTCTGTTATGATTTGAAATGATAATAGTTTGATGCGATAGTCTCCAAATACAGGAATGCAGTTAACTCCTCTCTCATTTCCTGCCTGGTGATCTCTGCCGTGATGTTAGGTGTCTGGCCTGCACTTAATCACCCTTCTATCATCAGAAGTGGGGTCACAAACAACCTTCACAACAAAAAGGTTGAGGAGGAAAGAGACTAATAATCAAGCAGTTTGTAACAGCTTCAAAAACATTCTCCCATTATAATACAATACCTAGACAAAGGCAGTAAGCATATCTGACTTTCTTTAAAAATGCCTCTAGGAGCAGGTTCCTTTTACACTTTCCATCCACTCCTCCCCCAAGCCCAATTTCCACTTAGTATGGACCATAAACCTTACTACCACTTTGACCTGCATGTTCACAAAGTGAGGGCTGACTTTGTCCCAGATTCATGAATTACAGAATCCCTACAGTAGTTTTCCCAACTCTCTGCCAAAAGACTGCTAAGCAAACCTCTCGATATTCAACGTGAAAATGATAAACAGCATGAAAAGGTTCCTATGAAAGTTAGAAGTTCAACTCCAAAATGTTCCTCTTAAGATTATTTGACTATGAGATGACAGGAAACACTTAAAAAATTGAAAATCCTTAGCAGGAAATGACATTGGAAGCCTTATCATTTTCTATCATTTGACACACTGGACAATATCAGAAGAAATCGGTTAGCAAAGTTGAAACTGCAATCAAAAAAACTGGTGTCCATTATATTCCATAAATTGTGAGGAAATGGTGTCAATCCTCACCATTAATACAATGCTTGTTTAGGAGCACCTTAAAACTACAAAATTTAACATCTTGTTTAACAATGTTTCTTCACTTTATGCTATTCTTGGAAAAAAAAAATATATATATAAAACCAGAAACTATAATCACATATAAATTCCTCTGGCCTATTTACATTAATATAAATGACTTCAGGACTCATTTAAGCAGCTTAGTGTGGTTAGTAGTACAAACTATTTCACTACAGAAGTTTTTCATTCTGTTATGTTCCAAACATAAAAAATACTGTTATATTTCAGCAGTAGCCACATACCAAAGCTCAGCTGCAGGCTCAGATGAAATTAAACTCTGTAGTCTCTATCCTTTCAGATAAATAATAGGTTGTTTCAGACAATCCAAAATAAAACTATTGATAAATTCTCCCCCATATCTTATCAATAGAATCTTATTACATTATCCGAAATAGGGGTGCAAAGGAGAGAGGAATGATCTTTAAACTTCAATATACAATATATTATTTTAATCTTTAGTTCTTAAAGACCAGAATAGCCAGGAACACTGCTTCCTCAACATGAAGGCCAAATCTACAATCTGTAATACCTATACAAAGCAAAATAACTTGCAATTTGTGAGTAACGGTGACTTAAGAAATCATTTGTGCAATAGTACCAGAAAGCCATTTTCTAGTGGACTTTCCCATCTATTAATATAAGAAATACTGCAACTTAAGGCTATGGACATGTGATTCCCAACCCAGACGGAAGTGGAAAACAGCCACATTATCCCCCATAAACTAGGATTATACTTGCTTCAGCATTGTAGAGCAAGGTAGTACTTACATTTGGAGAAAAGGAAATAATTTTAAAACTGCCTGTTAAAATTCAGAAAGTAGTATCCATAAAGATACTGCCAGTAATTATGAACTCTTGGTGCCAATGGTTAACTAATGATTTTGAAAGCAGTCATCCTTTCTTAAAAGGATTTAAGAAACTATCTTCTCACTGAGTGTAAAAGCCTTTTCAATTTTACCAACATTAAAATTTCTTCAAAGTATACAGATACAATGACTGCTGGTCAGGTCTGGTGCACACAGCAGCAGACAGAAATGTTTTCCTCCAAACAGCTAGGCAGAATCCGTCCCCAGAAGCAATGAATGAGAAATCAAACAGCTCCAGTACCACAGACAATTGTCTGGGGAATCTCGGGTTAAAGTCAACGGCAAACAGCCAGATGCTAGGTCTCAGGGATGTTTGCAAGCCTTTTTAAAGGAGAACGTCCCAGCTCCTTATCTGCAGGACATCACCTAAATTCTAAAGTAAAATGTTTTTTAAGTTCTCTTCCTACCAAATTTCTCTGAAAGTACCCAATAGTCTGATGTCATAATCTTCAAAAATAATTGTCCAGCTGAGAATAGGTTCTAGGGCAAAAGTTTCAGGCTAGAATCTATTCCTAAATTCTCTGGACACTTGGCCTGAGGCTCCAAGGACTTAGTATGCAAAACTTTATCAAGCACCTGGCTTCCGAGGAGTTAGCTTCCAGATGAGATGCAGTTGGCAAACAATAGTAATCAGAACTGGGGGAGACCTGTGGGGAGATTACACTACCGGTTGTTTTACTGTACATTCAAATTTGAAAACCTGGGAGACTTCTCAAAGAACACTCTGGAAAATAAAATCATTAACAACTGGTAAGGGTGTTCCAAGCGCTGTGGTTCTAATGCGAATGACCTGTTAAGTACACAGACATCGTTTGTACTCAGCTGTGTATTCATTCCTGTGTATCCCCCACATTCGGGACTATTGATTTCAAGTAACCTAAATTGTGGAATATTTCCAGTGTGAACATGTTTATTACATAAGTGTCTCAAAAAAAAAAGCCACTATACGTTAACTGTGTACAGAAAAACTCAAAACATTCCCCACACTTTCAATTTCCACTGACGAACCGTTGTTCTCTACACCCAAAAAACTACCAAGTTTTTATCAAACGGGGTCATGGAGCCATCTCCCCCCTAGCAATGTTCCATTTAGGTTCTTAGAATTTATCTGAAACAGAAGTCTGAAAATAAGGCCTCAAAAACTCACATTTCAACTTTTGAGAATAAAAATGTATAAACATACCTTTTGTTGAATTCCAGCTTAAGTGATTTTTATGTAAATCTTGCAGCTGATGAAAAGCAAACCACCACCAATCTCTGCAGTGATTAGCCTGTTCTTTAAAACTATGGGTCACCTACCCCAGAATTTTCTAATTGAACATGGATTCCATGGGACAAAATAATTGTTTCTCAAAGGTGGGCCAGAACGGAACATTTATATCTTCACTTCGACAGGGAAGCAATGAAATGTAATCCTTGAGTTTCACTTTTTGGTAGATGTTACCTTTGTCTCTTATCCTCATTTCATAGAGATTAGCCTGGGAATGTGTCCATGTTTTGACTTGAGAGATTAAAAAAAAGTTACCCTGTGTTTCCTCTAACCCCTAAGGATGTACAGAGAAATCTTCCCTCCTGGCAAATGTTTTTCAGCATGACCAGTGTGCAACTGACATTCACATAGCTCACAGAACCTAAGTCTTCTGAGAAACATATATTTCTTTGAGCTGTCTATAATCATGACAAAGAGATTGATTAAAATGCCAAGATAAGAAACAATTTATTATAGAGAGAAGAAAAATTTCTCATCCAAAATATAGAAATCTGTACAACTTTGCCACAATCAATATACATGAACTGTACAAATTTACACCAGTTCATAATTTACCAAATAAAAGATGACTAACAAAGTTCACAAAATAGATGGTGGTTTGTGGAAAAGACTTTTACCCAATTAAGTACAAGGAAAGTTACAAACCAGACCTCCACTTTCTAAAAATAAGAAGTTTACTCAGTCTTAGAAAACTACAAGCTAGCAAATGTACAGAGAGCTGGCTGGTGCTAACACCACAGTTGAGACAGTGTCTTTTTAAGGGTCTTTTTAAAGCCTGTTGCCATGGCAGATTCTGGTCACTTGCTACTCTCAAGGCCAAAAACACAATACAAGGTCTGACCATTTCCCCAGGTCATGCTTACTAGGTTTGTCTTATGTACATTTATACAAATTTAAGTGCTAGGTAAAAGTCTTGTCAAAATTTCCAGTACTACCATGTTTAAAATGTGGAGCTTTCCTATTTTGAGCTGCCAAAAGGGTTCACCATTTTCAAGTGTAATAGTGCAAATTTCCTCCGCAAGATCTACTGCACAGAAAGGTTCTTTGAAATACAGATTTGCCGTAAAGGGGTTGATTGGACAAATTTTAAGTTTTAACATCTGGGAGAAACTGAAACCACCCTTGGACTTCACTCCCTAGCAAATAGTGATCATTTACTTGGACTCACAGGCTATTAAGTCATTGAAAGGTACTGTCCAAACTATGGCACTGTCACTTTAAAAAAAATTTTTTTTTTTTTACCATTCTATCTTGTGCCAGATCTTCACAGCTGTGACATGGTTTAAATTCCATGATCCATCCCCAAGAGAAGCCCACCCAAAGCAAAAATCAAATTTATCCATCCATTATAAGAGGATCCATCCATAGACTATATCTTAACCTGATACAGTCATCATATTGTAGTTTTTGGAAGGGCTTGTTCTGCCCAAGAGAAGTTCCTCCTTACAGCTGATTCTGCTGTCTACCATTTGCACGCTGCTGCTGTTTTGAGTGCTACCTCCTGCTGGTGAGGCTTCGTACAGCACACAGATGGAGCCGTCCTCTCCAATTCTGTAGGACACTTCGTAGGGGTCGACCCAGAGTGTGAGTTCACTTGGGAGAAGCCTGAACAGCTCCTGACTGCTCAGTCCAATCCGCTGTGCCGCCTGTCCAATCAGAGGATCCATTTTATGGTTGATGCGAATACAACGGTAACCTGATCCCTTGCACGGCTTTTCTGGGAACCAGTGATGTTTATAATGTTCTATAGCAAGAAAACAAAAAAGAGAAACAATGCTTAGATCTTTACGTTACTGTAAGATCCCGCGGCGGCTTCCTTCTTCTGCAGGCTCCTTTGAGAAGTAGAAAAAATTTCAACTACCAACTTTTTAAAAACGCCCAGCACTGCACTGCTGCTGTGCGCGCTTGGGGCTGGGGGAAAGAGCGGGCGGGGCTTTGGAAAGAACACAGTTGTAGGGGGACAAAACGATCTCCTGGAACCAACCGGTTAAGCCGCCAAAACAGGAATCCGGCGCACAGCCTCGGCTGGCCAGGCAGCCGGATGGCACCGGCGGCCAGGCGGGAACCTGTTTACTTTCTCCACCCCACCCCAGCCGCACACAATGGGGTTTATGGCTTTGGAGGAGAAGCGCCACCGGGCTGTTAACCCCGAAGGGAAGAAAAAACAAGCAACCCTAAACCACGCTCTGGGCAGGGCTGTAACTGAACCGGTGACAAATCCGATGATTAATGGTCAGGGGTAGGAGGTGCGGGGAGACGGCACGTCGGTCCCGGGCTGGCCCCGGGGCAGCGGCGCGGTTTCCCGGCCCCGGGCCGGGCCGCCGAGCCCACAACGGTTGGAGGGTGTTGGGGGAGGGGGCGTCGAACCAACCCCAGCTCCGCAGCTCCTTTGTCCCCAAATCCGCGGACGGTCCGAGGACCGCAGCTCCAGCCTCGGTGGCTGTAGTTTCTTTGTTGTGAGCCTGTTTCCTCCTCCCCTCGGTGGGGCAGCCGTGGGGGCAGGGGGCGCCCTCGGCCCAGACCCCAAGCTCACGCCGGGACCCGCCGTTATCGGCAGCCAGGCGCGCCTGTCCCGCTCCCGCGGCGGGACCCGAACGCGGCCGGCCCGGGGC